>NW_016804447.1:4536643-4545263 GCF_001698545.2 Rhinopithecus bieti | reverse complement strand
TTTTTTTTTTTTTTTGAGGACTTCGACATACTTACTCTAAAATTCATATGAAGGAATAAAGTTTCATGATGCCTAAGTCATTCTGAAAAAGAAGAGCAGAGAGAAGGAACTCACCCTTCCAGACAAAATCAGTATGGGATCAGTATTTAGGGAAAGAGCAGAGAGTGAGAGCCAGACTTGAGTCTACATGGGAACCTGCTTTGGGATAAACATGGCACCATCAATCAGTGGGGAAGGGATGGATTGCCTAAAACCTACTACTTGGTGGTGGAGAAACAGCTCATTGGTTCACTATCTCAAGCATAGGCCAAAGAGGAATTCAGTGCAAAAGTAAAATTATAAAGCTAAAATGAGATATTAGAGGTGTTAAAGAAGGTACTCAATACACAAACCATAAGTTGAAATTATTGTTATTATTGTCTTTTGAGATGGAGTCTCATTCTGTTGACCAGGCTGGAGTGCAGTGATACCATCTCAGCTCACTGCAGCCTTTGCCTTCTGGGTTCAAGTCATTCTCTTTCCTCAGCCTCCCCAGTAGCTGGGATTACAGACTTGTGCCACAATGGCCAGCTAATTTTGTATTTTAGTAGAGGCAGGGTTTCACCTTTTTGGCCAGACTGGTCTCAAACTCCTAACCTTAAACGATCTGCCCAACTCAGCCTCCCAAAGTGTTGGGATTACAGGCATGAGCCGCCATGCCCAGCCATAAGTTGAAATTTTAATAGAGTTGACTATATTTTAAAAATTAAAAATTCTGTAAAGGGTAGACACAATAAGCAAAGTTAACAAAAAAGGGGACAGAGTGAGAAAAGATTTATAATATATAAAACCTTCAAAGAATTAAAATCTAGAATACACCAAGAAGACTCAAGGGATTTTTTTTGTAAAATGGGGATAATGGATAATAATAATAGTTGTAGAGAGAGACATGCTCAGCACAGAGCCTGAAGTACAGTTAATACACATCGTTTGCTATTACTAGTTTATCTATTCTTATACTCTGTGACAAAACACATTTTGTATGGAGTCATTATGTATGGACCCCAGATTTCTGGTTTCTGCATGGTCTTATGTTGCCAGCTTATGGAGTTGCAGAGAAATGTATGTATGAATATCCAGCCAGTCTCAATATCCACAAACCATGTTGACAAATATTCCTAGATACTCCAGTGATTAAAAGTGAGGAGAGTAACAGTGGCCATTTCTGTAACACAGAGGTGAAGAAAATGCTGTGTGTGCCGCTGTAGCTGTAAAACCAACTGCCGATGACACCTGCCAGGTGACGTAGGGAGAAGAGTATGTTTCGTGGCTAGAGGTGTGAATCTTGTGACTGTCATATTCCATCCTGCCTGAGGCTGTGCCCCAAGGGGGCTGTGCCAGAGATGGGGAGAGGTTGGGCGAAGCTGCTTCCCAGGCCTTAGAGGTTTGTCCAGGTGTTGTGCATGGCTGTGGTGGGTGGGAGGGCTGAACGGGCCAGCCACTTTGTGCTGGATTTGCTGGGGACTCAATCCCATACCCAAGGGCAGATTGGCTATAGAAAGGTGGCTTTGCTCACTGCCAACTAAACCTGCTTTCTGAAAGCAGAGCTTTGTCTTTTTCTGCTTTATGACCTCAGCTTTGGAGAAGGCTTTGGCTCCCCAAGTGTGGCCCAAAAACTTGGATGATGATGCACAGGGTAGAAGGCAACAAACAAGCTGCCCTTGGTGGCAGTGACCTGAGCTGGGTCCACTCCTTGGGCTTGGGTGGTGAATACAAAAAGTCAGCCAGCGCCATCCTGCTGATAGGGAAAGAGGGACTAATGATAACCCTGTACCAGGTACACACAGACTTTCTCCTTCAATCCTCTGCAAACCTGTGAAACTCTTATCTATTTTACAGATACAAAAACTGCAGCTCAGAAAGGGCAAATGGTCTGCCCAAAAGTACCTGGTTTATAAGTGACCCACTGGAATTTGAACCCTAGGTCTGTTGAACTCTGAAACTTAATGATGTTTTCTTTTGTCGTGTGTGTGTGTGTGTGTGTGTGTGTGTGTGTGTGTTTTCACTTCACCACTCTTTATATCTGCAGAGTGGAGTAGGGAGTAGGTGGAGGTGGGATGAATACCATGATAGGCCCCCGTGAACCCAAATCTGTGGCTTGGTGGACTCCAGGGAATAATGCATGGCCAGTCCTATCCTTGTCTGATCTTGGCAGATGCTTCAGTAAGGTTATAGAAAGCTCATTCCACTTCCCAGTGCTCCACTTGAACATGTGCTCCTAAGCTCAGCTGGTTTTAGGTATGGCTTTGGTTTCTGAGCAGAAACTCTCTTCCCATGAAATAATGACATCCTTAAAGTGTTGTGCTTTGCTTGTCATTCAGAGAGGACAGCACTTCCAGGAGATGCACAATACGATATGGATGGATTCCCTGTCCAGAGAGGAAACCAGGCTCACCCTTCATTACGGGAAAGAACTTGCTCCCTGACCTGCCAGCCAGGTGGAATTTCATTTCTTTGTGGTCTCGGGATCTGGTGTTTTGAAGAACTGGTTTCATTAGCCACTAACAGAGACGCACTTGTTGAAACATCAGCAACTGACTTTTTTGTGTGTGCTTAAGAGATCACAGATATTTTTGTATCGGTGCTATCAGAGGTTGGAAGGATTGCTATAGCTACATGTTCTTGCCCCTCTCTCTAAGGTCTATGGAAATGAGAAGCAATGATAATAATTATGATAGTGATAATAGCAAACCATTCACTATATGTTTTGTGCTGGACACCATAGTAAGTTCATTTTATGTTCAAAACAACCTTCTGAAGTATGTGTCATTTAGGACTGGTTTGACTGCAAGTAGCAGAAACCCAATTTCAATGGTTTAACCAATGGAGATTTATTTTTCTCATGTAATAGGAAGTCCAGCTGTAAGCATTTCAGGGTGAGTATGCAGGCCCCATGGTGCCATCAAGAACCCAGTCTCTTTTGCTGGAGGCTTTCTTCCTCATGTATGCAGCATAGTTGTTCTATTTTGTGCTTCACAACTAATTTTTAGGCAGAAAGTATTTGAAAGAAGGGAGAAGCTAAGTAGCACTAACTGACAAGGTGAATGCAAGCTGGATGTGTGCCCTCTAACAGGCTTTCTCAGAAACTCCAGCTGGTACCTCGTCTTGCAGCTCCTTGTCCAGAACTGCATTGCATGACCACATCTAGCTGCAAGAAAGCTGGGTAATCCAAGAGCATTTAAGTGAGCCCCTTGGTTAGTAAGAAAGAAAAGGGAACTAGCTATTGGTTCCATAACCAGTCGTGCCTAGCTTAAGTAGTTAATGTTTGTTAAAATTTACAGACAAAGAAAGTGAAATTGGAGAAGTTAAGTATTTACCAAAGGCTATCTAGCTAGGGAGTGATGGAGCCCAGATCGGAATCCAGGTATGTCTGACTCCAAAGCTACATTCCCAAATGCTGTTTAGAATTTGTTCCTGATGCTCGGTGGTGTTTGGGCTGGATTACAGAGGACTTAAGGGGGTTCTCTTATGGGACTGGGAAGGAGAATTGAGTTTTCATCTTCTTGCGAATAGTGCTAAGATCATTGTATAAAAGATATGGAAGGCAGATTTTGGTATAAGGTAAGGAAGTGATTACTCATAATTAGTAATTAACTGGTCTATGGACTGTGTAGCTAACTCTATGACCAAGAACATTTATGTAGCTTGGAGGAGATTCCTTAACTGACTGGGAGTTTGGGCCTATTGTGAGTTCAAGATTCTAAGTCCTTGAAACAAAAGTGGCTGAGATAGACCCATCATGATGAAAAGAGGGCTTTCGGTTTCTGCATAGATGCTTCTTGATTTGTCAGTTAGAGTGACCATATAATTAATTTATAGTCCAAACTGGGGCATTTTTTAGAGTAACAAAAGGATTTATTAGTTAGTAATTACGCTGCGACAACAGGCAAACACCAGAATCATCATGGACCGAGTGGAAGCCACGGCTACCCCAGCCGAAGGCTCCTGGTGGATAATGGAATGGGGAGACCTGGGCTTCATAGGAACTGACAGCTGGGTAAACATCCAGAAAAGACAGACACCCCCAAGGCAGACCTCCCCAATTCTGTAGGCTAAACCTCCCAAGATGCCCTGCCTATGATGACAGACGTTAAAATCTGATGGGCAGGAACAATGAGTGACTACTGAAAACGTGTGTCTGACACAGCCCCTCAGGCCCTGAGTCTTCCTTAGCATGACTCATTTTGTGAGACACTGAGCTTAGGTAATGCCGTGTGTCTTACTGAGTCATGAACCCAGCCCATTCTAGGCTGGGAAGGCAAATGGATTTCACATCCCCTGATATTCTCAGCTTTTAAAAACTGCTCTTCTGATTTGCTCCATGACCTTGGGCAAGTCACAACCTCTCTATGTGGTTTGGCTTCTCCTTTAGTGGAAATAAAATGGAAATAATAGTTATGCAAGAGAAAAAAAAATGATTCAAGATCTTCCAGTGAAAGTTGGTGCGTAGAGCCAAGTGATATTATTATTTTCATGACAGTTATTAGCAGAGCTGCTTCTTGTCCCATCCCCTCTCATTAGGCCACAGGGCATGGAATAAACACAGGTTTGGCTAGTGACTGGTATTTGATGATGTTGGCACCAGGGAGAAGGGGAGGAATTTCTCTCTGGCTTGTGTTTCACTATTAACCTCCTTGTGCCTGGATCTCAATGCCTGCTAGTATGGAAACTGGAAATCTGTGAGAATCTCAGCTATTTGTCTCATAGAGAGGCAGCCTATTCAGAAAACCATTTAATAATGATGCCATTACAATATTGTCTTTATTTTTTCCTTAATTCCTTTATTCAATAAATACTGATTGAGCATGTCTGTGTGCCAGGTTCTGTCTCCCAAGGATAGAGCAAGAGGCATAATGACAGCATTGAGTTTTTCAATGTTTGTTGAATCAAGGAATTGATGAGATGTGAAGTTTGGAGAACTTATCTCCTCCTGCAATCTTGCATCTCTCTCCTCTATCCTGATCCCCGAGAGATATTTCTAAGAGCAAAACTGCTCTTGTTACCCATTTCCTAAAGGAGCAAAACTGAATTTCTCTCTCTCTTTTTTTTTTTTTAGATGGAGTCTGGCTCTGTCGGCCAGGCTGGAGTACAGTGGTGCGATCTCAGCTCACTGTAAGCTCCGCCTCCTGGGTTCACGCCATTCTCCTGGCTCAGCCTCCCAAGTAGCTGGGACTACAGGCGCCCACCACCACGCCCAGCTAACTTTTTTATATTTTTAGTAGAACGGGGTTTCACCATGTTAGCCAGGATGGTCTCGATCTCCTGACCTCGTGATCTGCCCGCCTCGGCCTCCCAAAGTGCTGGGATTACAGGCGTGAGCCACTGCGCCTGGCCAGCAAAACTGAATTTCTTAATGTGGCACAGAAGAACCTTCAGGGTTGGCCTCCGTTCACCGTTTTGTCTCTTCTCTCACTGAGCCTCTTTTTGGACTACAAGTGTCAACTATTAGGACTTCCCTACAGGTTCCTGAATATTCAGTTCTTTCATAACTCTAGGCCAGAGGGCGGCAGACATTTACTTGTAAAGGACCAGACAGTTAATATTTTTGGTTTCCTGGGTCATGTGGTCTCTGTTGCAACTACTTGGTGCTGCTATTGTAGTGTGAAAGCAGCCATGGAAAAAACATAAATGCATGAGCACGGCTCTGTTCAAGTAAAACTTTATTTACAAAAACAGACAGCAGATGGGATTTGGTCCACGGGCTGTAGTTTGCTGATCTCTGCTTTAGGCTTTTGCTCATTCCGTGGTCTTTTACTTGTCTACATTAAACTCCTCCTTTCATCTGACCAATGATCACCTCAAGTCTGAGGTCTTGCCACACTACCCTGGGTAGAACTGGCCACGCACTCCACTGTGTTCTGTACATACCACCCCCACAAGTAACAGAAAATTAAAGCTGTGTTTTCTCCCGTAACCATATTAAAAGCTTTATTTATTCATTCATTCACACATGAACACATTCACGGATTCATTTATTTTACAACATTTAACGACCACCCACTATGGGGCAGAGTTGATGACTTTTTAGTCTTTGTACAACACCCAGTGAAAATACAACACATAAAACTTGCTTAATACATGCTTGTGAAGAAAAGGAGACAGAACTCAATAAAAAAATCCATTGCCAAAGATACATCTGCATCTTTGTTGTAAGTGCTCAGAAGTGGTGCGTTGTCTTTATTGATTTTGAAGCCTCTCCACTGTGTGGAGGCGTTTGGTCAGTTAATTGTATTTGGAGCTTTCCTTTTAAGGTTTCTGTCACCAGGTCTGGAATAGTTTGGTGGCTCCCACCTGTTGTCTATTCTTATCCCTTTTCCTAGAACTCAGGATCCTGTTTTCTGGTGACCTCTTATGGTGGGACTAAGAGTAGTAGCACCAACTTCTAAACTCCCATTTGGGCAGGTGACTGACTTACGTGAGTTTGAGGTTTACCAACATAGTGCAGTGTGTTCCTTGTTTTTACTGTTATTTTTAAGTAGATCTGTTTTTTCCATTGCTCCCTAAGAAAATAGGGCTATCTGAGCTAAGGAGCTTAACCAGCTCACAGCATGGTGATAGTGAAATAGCTTTCTTGCAGAGTCTGAATCTTTTGTTTGTTTGTTTTTTATGTCCAGTCTCTGGCTCTTTGAGAGCAATTTAAAGGTAAATGTAAATATGAAGCTTCTTCATTACTCATATTACAGAAATTATTTCATGGTTTTATGAGCCAAAAAATATTTTAAGTAGGGCTTAAGTCATTTTCTTAAATTTACAACCCATTCTAAATGTAAACAGAATTATATTTAATTGGTTGTCACCAATGGAACCAAAATGACTTCATTCGGTTTCAACCTGGTCGGATATAGATTTTCAATGGTTACCAGGAAGGAAATGTGTTTATAGTCAGAGGCAGAGAAAAGGAAATGGTTATAGCTGATTACAAAACAAGCATAAAACCTCCACACTGTTTCTCATGTTACAAGAGCAAATAGGAAAGAAGCCACAAATGGGGATGGTAGCACAGAGTGTGTGTTGAGTAAACACTAGAGAAACGGGAGAATGTTCTGGGTCTCTACTTTTTCCATTACAAAGGCAGCAAGGGAAGCCGCTGAACAGAGTACAAGGCTGTCTGTTTACTAACTCACCCTCACCGGTAATAGAAAATCAAATTCAAGTTCCATTGCGCCCAGGGGCTCTTCACTGATACATCAATAATGTGCCTGCCCTGACACTTTAAGACTGGTTACTCTTATGAGGAAACTCAGGCGAGAAGAAACTAAGGCAGAGGAGGTGGGGAGTGGAGCAGGGTCACAAACTGACCTTTGGTTACAAAAGAAAAGACAGTGTTACTAACAGGGCCATGCAACGTAGTAAACACAGCCAGGGCAAAGTAGAGAGCGTGCAAGCTAACTCCATTGCGACAAATACTCATACAATTTGGTGATAGGAAACTTCTGGCAAGTTCCTTATTGGGTAAGCTGTTGTCACAAGTGTGTTTTGAATGAGTTCGTAACAATGTGTATGTGTTTTAGATGGGCAAGACTGGGGCAAATGAGTTTCATGAATAAATATGCTACTTGCTTGCCTGAGGTATTAAAATTTAAAATAAAATGCTATCTTCACTCTTGTTTCTGGCATGAACAAATACTTTACTTTTGGCAGTTCTCATCAAAAGTTAAGTGTCACCATTTGGCAATGTCTATTAGAATGAAAACTCACATATCCTCTGATTCTATAATTCCACTTTAAGGAATTGATTCTGTAGTCCTATTCATACATATGTGCAAAAGTATGTTTGTGGAAGTAAAAAACTGAAAACCACCATTATGTCTATTCAGAAGAGGCTGGGCAAATTATGGGACAGTCATATTATGAAATATAGTGCAGCTGTACAGATTTGCAGCAAACTTCACAATATCTGTTAAGTTTCAATGAAGAATGTAAGAGTATATGTAAGGAAGGCGAGGGGAATACACACACAGCAAACACACACACACACACACACACACACACACACACACACACACACACACTAGGGCAGGGCGCCCCAATCCCCAGGCAGCAGACTGCTACTGGTCCATGGCCTATTAAGAACCAGGCCGTACAGCAGAAGGTAATAGGCAAGCGAACGAGCTCTGTCTCCTGTCAGATCAGCGGGCATTAGATTCTCACAGGAGTGTAAACCCTGTTGTGAACTGCCCATGTGAGGGATCCAGGTTATGCACTCCTTATGAGAATCTAATTAATGCCTGATGATCTGAGATGGAACAGTTTCATCCCAAAACCATCCTCCACCCATGCTTGTCCGTGGAAAAATGGTGTTCCACCAAACTGGTCCCTGGTGCCAAAAAGGTTGGTGACTGCTGCATTAGGGGACTTCAAAAGTTTATGGAAAAAATTAAAAGATAAAATAAAATATAAACTTTATTTCTCAACATAAGCTCCATCAAGTTCAAGACACTTTCGTAAGCAGTGATAGTCATTTAGTGCATCCCTAAAGAACTGAGGGTCCTGGGAATTTAACCATATCAATGTAATCTTTTTTACCTTATTAACTGAAGAAAAATGGGTATCTTTTAAAGATTTCTTTTTTTTTTTTTTT
>NW_016804447.1:4490282-4536518 GCF_001698545.2 Rhinopithecus bieti | reverse complement strand
AAAATAAAAATATAAACTTTATTTCTCAACATAAGCTCCATCAAGTTCAAGACACTTTCGTAAGCAGTGATAGTCATTTAGTGCATCCCTAAAGAACTGAGGGTCCTGGGAATTTAACCATATCAATGTAATCTTTTTTACCTTATTAACTGAAGAAAATGGGTATCTTTTAAAGATTTCTTTTTTTTTTTTTTGAGACGGAGTCTCGCTCTGTCGCCCAGGCTGGAATGCAGTGGCCGGATCTCAGCTCACTGCAAGCTCCGCCTCCTGGGTTTACGCCATTCTCCTGCCTCAGCCTCCCGAGTAGCTAGGACTACAGGCGCCCGCCACCTCGCCCGGCTAGCTTTTTTTTTTTTTGTATTTTTTTAGTAGAGACGGGGTTTCACTGTGTTAGCCAGGATGGTCTCGATCTCCTGACCTCGTGATCCGCCCGTCTCGGCCTCCCAAAGTGCTGGGATTACAGGCTTGAGCCACCGCGCCTGGCCTAAAGATTTCTTAAGATTAGAAAAAAAAAAGTCAGAAGGAGTCAAATCAGGATTGTATGCTGAATGTCTAATGATTTCCCACTGAAACTCACAAAATCGTCCTTGTTTGATGAGACACATGAACAGGAGTATCGTCACGGTGGAGAGGGACTCTCCGGTAAAGCTTTCCTTGGAGTTTTTCTGCTAAAGTTTTGGCTTTCTCAAAACACCCTCATAAGAAGCAGATGTTATCATTCTTTGGCCTTCCAGAAAGTCACAGCAATGCTTTGAGAATCTCCAAAAATTGTTACCCTGGCCTTTGCTCTTGATCAGTCTGCTTTTGCTTTGACCGAACGACTTCCACCTCTTGGTAGTCATTGCTCTGACTGGGCTTTGTCTTCAGGATGATACTGGTAATGCCGTGTTTCATCTCCTATTGCAATCCTTCAATGAAATGCTTCAGGATCTTGATCCCACTTCTTTAAAAATTCCATTGAAAGCTCTGCTCTTGTCTGCAGCTGATCTGAGTGCAGTGACTTTGTCACCTTTTCAGTGAAAAGTTTGTTCAACTTTAATTTTTCATTCAGAATTGTGTAAGCTGAACCAACTGAGATGTCTATGGTGTTGGCTATAATTAGGCTTATGCTGATTATGTTTATAATTAGGTTTATGCTCCTGTCAGTCCTCTGTAATTGGGGCACAAACAATATTATTATTATTGTTATTATTTTTGGGACAGGGTCTTGTTCTGTTGCCCGGGTTGGAGTGCAGTAGCACAATAGTGGTTCACTGCAGCCTTGACCTCCAAGGCTCAGGTGATCCTGCCACCTCAGCCTCCCACGTAACTGGGACTACAGGCCTGTGCCACCACACTAGGCTAATTTTTAAATTTTGTGTAGAGATGGGGGTCTCACTATGTTGCCCAGGTTGGTTTCAAACTCCTGGGCTCATGCGATCCTCCCACCTTGGCCTTCCAATGTGTTGAGATTATAGGCATGAGCCAACAATACTAACTTTTTCCTAGAAAATGTATGCGAATGGTCTGCTACTGTGGGCTTCCTCTTAAACTCTGTGTCATCTCTTCTTAAAATGAATTAGCCGTGTGTAATCTGTTGATTTCTTTGGGGCAGTGTCCCCATACACTTTTTGTGCAGTTTCAATGATTTCACTATTCTCCCATCCAAGCTTCACCCTAGATTTGAAGTTTGTTCTTGCTTCAATTTTAGCAGAATTCATGTTGCTCTGACAGAGGCGCTTTTCAAACTGAAGTCTTATCCTTCTTACTGCCTCAACTAGATTCTGTCCAGACATGTTATAACAGGTTAGTATGAGTTTATTTTGGTGCAAGAAAAATGAAAATCCATGCATAGGATTTTCATAATATGCATTTTCCATAAACTTTTAAAAGACTTCTTGTGTGTGTGTGCACTTATATATACATAGACTATTTCTAGAAGGATACCCAAGAAATTTCACACTGGATGTTTCTATGAAAAAGATTGGGAGACTGGGATCCAGAGGTCGATAGAAGTTTGCTTTCCACTCCATATTGTTTTGCCCTGTTTGAAATTTTTATCAGCCAGGTGCATAAATCATTTTCAAAAAGAATTTTAATGGAAAGTCATTCTTCCCAATTAATTAGGGTTTTGTTGGTGATGGTATCAGTGCCCAATGAAATCGACTGAAATATGTGGATTGAAAAAAAATGGGTGCCCTTTAAAGATGGACTAAGATTCATGGGCTAAAAATGGTTTAAAACGTTTTGAAAGAAGGTATCTTTCAGCTATGTGTATATTTGGGAAAAGAATTTCGGTAACTAATGAATAATAGAGAACACTGATTTGGGCTGCTGTTTTTATGCTGACAGTTTGGAGTCCCAGAGAGTTGTGTAGAAAGCCCAGCACCTCTCCCCAGCAAGTGGTGGCTAAAGCCGTTTTTTGTTGAAGGGTCACCCTGACTTAAAGCCTAAGAAATCATTAATTGAAAGCTTTCAGCTTCTCTTGTATATTCCAACTTCATAGCTCTAAAAATGTCATCATTGTCACTTCTCTCTTTGCCTGTAGATGACTGAAGAATGCATGGGAGGATAAACACTCGCTGATTTATTTACATTAAATAATACCCTGCTCATTCCCAGGACCCAACAAGGTTGGTGGCCTTTAGAAATCAGTCACATGGGCTGGGTGTGGTGGCTCACGCCTGTAATCCCAGCACTTTGGGAGGCTCAGGCGGGTGGATCACGAGGTCAGGAGTTCGAGACCAGCCCTGGTTGACATGGTGAAACCCTGTCTCTACTAAAACCTCAAAAATTAGTTGGGCATGGTGGCACATGCTTGTAATCCCAGCTACTGAGGCAGGAGAGTTGCTTGAACCCAGGAGGCGTAGGTTGCAGTGAGTCAAGATTGTGCCTGCCATTGTGCTCCAGCCTGGGTGACAGAGTGAGACTCCATCTCAAAAATAAATAAATAAATTAATTAATTAAAAAAAAATCAGTCACATGACAACAACCTAGCAATTTCCTTCTAAAGTTGGTCTCACGTGCAGAAAAATGAAAGTACAGAAGAGTGAACAACACACATTCTTTTTTGAGACCTGCGGCTGAATCAACATTTGGTGTTTTGGGGGAAAGTAAACGACAGCACCCCCTTCATTTAGACATTTTCATTAGCCAGTGTTATCTCTTGTAATGTGGAGTTTATTGTTAATTAACCCATCGTTTATCTATGGCTTCTTTCTTCTCAAACAGACTGTAAACTCCTTCAGTGTTGGAGCGGTGTCATTCATCCATTTGTTCATTTACGGATCAAATATTTAATGCATAGCTACCACATGCATGATGCTTTGCTGAGCCCTTGGGGAGGCAAAGATGGAGACATATTCCTTGCTTTCAAGGTATTCAGTCTTTGAGTCTCTTCTAGTCTCATGGTCTAATAGATAGCCTCATTCAGATCTGTGTCTCCCAAGGTTACGGACACAGAGAGGGGTCAAGCAGATGCTTAGTAAATGCTGGTTGGTTGTGAAATTGCTCAGACCGTGAACCCACAATGGTGCCATGATACTGTGGGTGTGTATTCAATTTTTGCTGATGGATTTTAAGAAATCACCAGACAGTTTTTCAAGATCTCTTTAATAATAGCTTTTAGAAGTATATTTTCTTTTTTTCTTAGATTAGACATTTCTAGAACTGCCAACGGAACCTCTTTTAGGGCTGAAATTGAAGACAATGATTCTGAACCAAGAGCCTGGGCTCTAAACTCCTTGGGAAGTGGGCCCACTTTCCACAGGGACAAACGAACGGCAGCTCATGAACAAAGAGGCACAGGAAGAGGGAAGGGGGTCAGGGAAGGTAACATTTCCCGAGTGCCCACACAAGGCCTGGATCGCCACATGCTTCAATTCATTTATGAACAGCCACTAGGTGACACTGAGGTGGAGAGAAAGAAACGAGTGTTTTGGCAGTGGATAGGGTCTGGGGGTGAGTAGGCGATGGATATATTTGTATGTATGTATGGTGTGCTTATTGTTTAACATTAAATACAGATTTATCAAGCACTCTTCTACATGCTATGTGCGCAAAGAGGTGTAAGCCACAGTCTGAGCTCTCAAGGAGGCAAATGGTATAAAGAAACATACCCTAAGTTAAATAACGACCTGAATGAACATGGTATATAACATTATAGATTTTAGAGTTGCCTGGATCCAAAGGGAACATTTGATCCAGAGTTTCCAGAAATGTTGTCCTCATCTCATTGATAGGATGCAAGATGATGTGGGTATTATACAAACGTTTAAAACTTTCATTAGGTGTTTATGTTAACATGCATTAGAAAAATTGACAGTGTATCATGCCCTCTGTGGTGGCACACACCTGTAGTCCCAACTACTAGGGAGAATTGCTTGAGCCCAGGCAGGGATTCAAGGCCAGTCTGGACAACATAGCAAGATGCTATCACAATAAATAAATAAATAAATAAATAAATAAATAAATAAATAGAAAAATCTGTAGCATATCAGACTCTTGCATACATGGATATTCCTGCTTCCCGTGAGGCTACATATGAAAGTGAATTGATTTAAGGATTATCTAAAGGAAAACATCAAGGTAGTAGCTGAGAACAGGAGAGTGGACTGGAATATGGTAAAGATTCTCTAAGTGTTATTTGAATGACCTGAGTTTGGGAAATTCAGATCAAGTGCAATCTCCAGGATGCAGAGACAGTGAGTGAGTTATCCAAGGCCACGAAGTGAGTGGAGATCACAGACCGGAACGCAGCCTCCGCTCCCACATCTTTATTCAGTCATTTCTTCCTACTTTGCAGATGTGGAAACTGCAGGCCAAATAACAATTTCTGTCTTTCGAATGCAGTAACTGCCTTGAGAATCTGATTGCAAAGTAGACAGCATAGAGTTGCCTTCATGAAAAATCAAGGTTAATATTTATAGAGTGCTTACTGTGCATCCCAGTGTTATAAAAATTTCATACATATTAATTTATGTTAATCCCTAAGCCACTCTGTGAGATGTGCTCAGATATTTCTACCGTCCCTCTTTTTGCATGAAGAAATTAAGGAACAAATATCAATAGCTTTCTTAGATTATAACCTGCAGAGCTGGGATCTGAACCCCCAGGTAGTCCAGCTCCAGAATTTGTCTCCTTAGCCATTACACATACAGCTTACCAATAATAAATGGAGAGGTGAAAGGGGCAACTTGTCTACCTGGTGAAATAGAGATTCTGCTCAATGTATTACTCCCCTGTTCCTTCCTGTTTCACATTTTTCAATTAATGCCTTGTTCATTCCATGGAAGACATTGTTTCTTCATGCCACCATTCTTAATTAATTAATTAATTAGCATTAATTAATTAATGTTTTAGAGATGGGGGGGTCTCTCTGTGTTACCCAGGCTGGTCTCGAACTCCTGGACTCAAGTGATCCCCCTGCCTCAGCCTCCCAAGTAGCTGGGATTACAGGTACCACCTGCAGTGCCCAGCTCACATCATCACTTTTTAATCTGCAGAAACTCAGATTCCACAGGGAGAAATCTGTGACTACCAAGAACAATTCTTTTATAAAAATAAAATTTGTTGGATTTCTATGACAAAAACTCTAAAGAAATAGTCCCACCCCTAAGGTTGAAGGAAGGAAAAGAGTCATAGGAAATGAATGCAGGGAGGGTAATTTTGGGACATGGTGGGGCTGAGAGTGACGCTGGAGAGGAGGCCCGTGTTAGGACTGGCCCAGCGCACCACAGGGGGCCACCAGGTGTTGAGAAAGCCCTGCCTGGTGCCCAGCACTTGGCACAGCACCTGGCATAGAGCAGGTGCCTGAAAGCTTTTTTGCGTGGATGGAAGCCTGGATGGAAACAGAAGCCGGGCACGGAGACGGGCGCCAGTACAGTGACTGGAGGTGAGAAGGCATCAAACACTTGACCTACTGTATAACTTTGCTCAGGTAAGCCCAAGAGGCAAGCACAGCGCCAAATCTCCAATCAGCAGACAAAGGAGCTGTGAGTAAACCATTCACTGTGCTGCTGCTCTGGCTAGAAAGTTTTGCTTTGGGGAAATCCTTTTCATGTTTGTTACCTATTGGTAGCAGCCCCGGTTCAATCCTCCGACCTACTCTTCCTTAGATGAACCAGCTTCACTCTCCTTCCCTATAGGGTGCCTCAGGGCAGGCCAAGGCCATCTGGGGACCATCGCCAGCCTCCTTTGTGCTGGTGCCAGAGAAGGATCAACCCGTGGCACTTTTCTGTGTCTCACCAGCAGGTGCTGACAGCTGAGCCATTCCACGCACCTTTGGAGCAAAGAACTGCCGGAAACCAGGGCCAAGTTCAGAGCCTGAAATTTTTTGAAAGGCTGCAAGGAGAAGCCTGGGGGGCCTGATCACACATTACGTAAGCCATATGTGAGCGGAGGATGCCACTGATGCGAGGAACCCAGTGCCTGTCAGAATTGCGCAAGTTTTACGCAGAAGCACTTAAGTGTTGCAACATGACTCCACATCTTTACCAAAAATGTGAAACATCCACCCAGCACACACTTTAAAAACGCTAAAGCTCCTCTCCACCAGGTGGCTAAGGCTGCTTGATGAGGCTGACAGGAGAAGAGCTTTGCAGGGGGCCTAACTTACTGTAGCTCTTGGCCCAGGGAGCTGAACACGCAGTACTTTGCACCCCAATAGCCTTGGGCAGCCCAAGCCGCTGATAAAATGTACTTTTTTGTGTGTTTGTTTTTCCTGGCAGTCTCATTTTGGGTTATAAATGGCTCATTATTTCCATCCCATAGATCCATTCTTGCCTCTGTTGCGTTCTCTTTCGGCTTTCCAAAATAACCGAAAGGTTGGTAAAATCAACGCTGGCGAACGGCTTGTTCTGACCTTGAGCGGAGGCCGAATTTCCACATTGCTCAAGCTATCTACAGTTGCTCCCGTGTCCGAGAGGCTGGCTAGAAAGGCCTCCTGAAAGCAGGGGATATAATTATACTTATACTAAAGCACTTGTCGCCATTAAATGCCAGGAAGTGGCATGGACCTTCCCTTGCTCCTGCCCTGCAACCTTTTCGGAGGACTATTGGGCAATCGTCAGAGGTTATAGAGTTGGAACAGCATTCCCCCCAGATAGGTCATTTTCCCTGCAGGACAGCTTGGAGGCAAATTTTATTAAGTATCAAGTAGCTGACCCAAAGCAGTATAAATAGCGAGAGAGCATATGACAAACCCAGAAATGAATGTGGTTAAACCCCAGGCTGAAGATATATAATGTGTTTACTATTATCAGCACCTGCATGAAGATATTTTTACCCAGTAGCCTTCCAGGAAAAGATGAAACATATAAGTGATGTTATTAAGGCTTAATCGTAGAAAAATAGTTTTGACCCTACTTTTGGAAGTCAGTGGGCCACAGAGTTAATTTGGGGAAGGGACCTGAGGATAGGCTGGATGTGACTGGGTATCATAGGAGGTACAGAGGGACCCTGATAAAACATCCCAAGTTCAGCTAGTTAAGAGCCAGGGGAAAAAACATGGAAGTGTAGTTTACATTGGGTAGGAACTGTAAACAGTCACTATCAGGCAAAAGGGACTTCCGAGTTGGAATTTTTGGAGAGAAACATGGAGAGCATTTTAATTCAGGCCTGTTTTCCTCCATTGTTCCGTACCTTTATTCTAGGACATACCACAGAGTACAAACCATGCTTCAGTGATATTGATCAGGCCACAGATGACTGAGTTGTGAGAGGCCATGAGCTTTCCAAGGTCGGTTTCCTAAACCAGTGCTTCTCATCAGTCCGGTCCCCACTGGCCAGAGCTGTTGACATCCTGGAAGATAATCTTATATTCCTGCAAAGGTAGGAGAAGGCTCTGGGGAGAAATGGTGTAAGTTTTTATTTTTTAGTTTTGATTATTATGGGGACATAATACGTGTAGGTATTCATGGCGGAGGTACTTGTGATGTTCTGATACACGCATGTGGTGCATAATAATCACATCATGGTAATTGGGGTGTCCATCACCTCAAGCACTTAGGTCTTTTTGTTAGGAACATCCCAATTCTATTCTTTTAGTTTCATTTTTGTTTGTTTTTGAGAGACAGAGTCTTGCTCTGTTGCCCAGGCTGGAGGGCAGTGGCAAGATCACAGCTCACCGCAACCTTGACTTCCCGGGCTCAAGTGATCCTCCGGCCTCAGCCTCCCATGTAGTTCTATTAATAGAACCAAGACAAAAAAGGCCATAGGCTTTCAGAGGCCATGGTGACCACAAGAGGCTGATGCACCACCATGCCTGGCTAATTTTTGAATGTTTCCAAGAGAAGAGGTCTCCCTATGGTGCCCAAACTGGTCTCAAACTCCTGAGCTCAAGTGATCCTCCTACCTTGGCCTTCCAAAGTGCTGGGATTACAAGTATAAGCCACATATCCAGTCTAGCAATTTAAAAATATACAGTAAATTATGGTTGACTGTTGTCGCCCGATTGTGCTGTCAAATACTAGATCTTATTTAACTATAATTTTGCAGCCATTAACCATTCCCATTTTTCCCCTTGCTCCCTGCTACCCTTCCCAGCCTCTGGTAACCATCATTCTACTCTCTGTCTCCTTGAGTTCAGTTGTTTTAATTTTTAGCTTCCCCATATGAGCAAGGACATTTGAAATTGGTCTTTCTATGAGGAATGGCATGAGTTTGACACAGAATGCAATTTGTTGAAGCACTCAGAGTCAGCAAATTTCCAACACATCCCTGGCCCTGCCTATAGCCTGCAACTTCCTGTATGCCTTGTAAAGGGAGACTTTTGCTTCTACCAGATCTGAATTCTAAAGGTGTTTTTAAGAATGGCAATATTGTGTGTTTAACCCTTTGAAGAAGACAGTAGCCACCTGAACACATCAGTTCTTACATGTTAATTAAAAATCAGTATCTTTACTTTGTATCTATTAATAGAACTAAGACAAAAAAGGGCCATAGGCTTTCAGAGGTCACAGTGACCACAAGAGGCTGATGCAGTCAAGAAATTCTTCACAGAGGGCATGGGGCATGGATGTGGCTCTATCACTTTTACCCAGAACCACTCTCACTCCTGCAAAGACTGTTGACTCCTTACCCAATATTCACTCTCCATGTCTTCCTTGGTGGAATAACTGCAGCATGGGAAAGTGCCTGGCTAAAAGGCTACATTTTTCATCCTCCCTCACAGTAGGGGTGGCTAATGAAATCCCAGGAGATGTTGGGTGGTCAGGGTTGCCAGATCAAATAAGGGACACTTAGTTAAATTGGAATTTCAGTAAATAATGAACATTTTATTGTTGTCGTTGTTGTTGAGACCGAGTCTCATTCTGTCACCCGGACTGGAGTGCACTGGCGCCATTTTGGCTCACTGCAAGCTCCGCCTCCTGGGTTCAAGTGATTCTCCTGCCTCGGCCCCCTGAGTAGCAGGGATTACAGGTGTGCACCACCACACCTGGCTAATTTTTGTATTTTTAGTAGAGATGGGGTTTTGCCATATTGGCTAGACTGGTCTCGAACTCCTGGCCTCAAACAAACCACCCACCTCGGCCTCCCAAAGTGCTGGGATTACAGGCATGAGCCACCTTGCCTGGCCCACCCCTTTTGTCCTTTTTCCCATTTTCTTTTCTGGGGTATGGATGCTATGACTAGGGCTCCAGCCTCCTTCTTGGGTCATGAGGTTAAGGATGGCAGATACAAAAGACAGAGGACTGCATACCTTCAGACTTTCTTAGATGTGATAGTAACCATTGATTTTCTTTAGCTGCTTGTTGTACCTCTGTGATTTGCATCCAGCTGCTCTTCCTAACTGGTATAGCCATAATAAAGGGTGCATTGTGGCGGCAGCAGCTGAAATTGATGAAGAACCAGTCAGTAAAGCAAAACAGAGTTGGAGTGAAAAGAAGACATGGAAGGCTATGTCCAAACCTGTCTTCAACAGGTTACAGGGGTTACTAGAGTCACTATCTGGAAATCTAAGAATATCCTCTTTGTCATCACAAAACCAGATGTCTATAAGAGCCCTGCTTCAGATACCTATATAGTTTTGGGGGAAGCCAAGATCGAAGATTTATCTCAGCCAGCACAAGTAGCAGCTGCTGAGAAATTCAAAGTTCAAGGTGAAGTTGTCTCAACATTCAAGAAAACACACAGACTCCAACAGTACAAAAGGAGAGTGAAGAATACAAGGTTGATGAAACAGGTGTAGAAGTTAAGGACATAAATTGGTCAAGTCACAAGGGAATGTGTGGAGAGCAAAGGCAGTCAGAGCCCTAAAGAACACAGTAATAATATTGTAAATGCTATTATGGAATTAACAATGTAACCTTCTGAAAACAACTTTTTTTGGTGTCTCAAATGAGTGACTGCAGCTTGGTTTGAAATTTGTGCTGCTCCTATCATAAATAAAGTTAAGGCTTCTTATTGGATGAAAAAAAGAAAAGAGTGCGTTGTTATTTTTGGTATTTGGTTCAGTCTGTTTACCATGTGTCATTTTGCATTTGCCTCTTGTGTATAATAAACCATTCTACTTTTTTTTTTTAGAGATGGAGTCTTGCTCTGTCGCCTAGGCTGGAGTGCAGTGGTGTGATCTTGGCTCACTGTAACCTCCACCTCCCAGGTTCAAGCAATTCTCCTGCCTCAGCCTCCCGAGTAGCTGGGATTACAGGCATGTACCACCATGCCTGGCTAATTTTTTTGTATTTTTAGTGGAGAGCGGGTTTCACCATGTTAGCCTGGCTGGTCTCGAACTCCTGACCTCAAGTGATCTGTCCACCTCAGCCTCCCAAAGTGCTGGGATTACAGGCATGAGCCACTGTACCCGGCCCTAATTTTTGTATTTTCAATAGAGACGGGATTTCACCATGTTGGCCAGGCTGATCTCAAACCCCTGACCTCAAATGAGGCCCCCGCCTCGGCCTCCCAAAGTGCTAGGATTGCAGGCATGAACCACCATGCCCGGCCTTTATTTTCACTTACTATATTTTTGTAAGGACCCTGAGAAAAGTGGATAGTGTTCCCTACATTCTTTGAAATGGTAGCCCCGTAACATGAGCTTCTACATGGTGTTATTACCTGACTACTCTGCAAATTGCATTTAGGTATTTTGAGTAATTACTTTAGATAATTAATAATAATAATACTTATTAAGCAGAATAGTTCCTATCTCTGCACAGAGATTTGTTCTGAAAACTCAAGACCCATGAAACGGTACTCTGAAACCCCGGAATCATATTTCAAAACAGTTTTGACAACTGTCTTATATGTTGTAAAGATTAGCTAAGGAGAGTCATGTGCACAGGAAAAGCTAATTTACAAAGCACCATCAATAATTCAGGAATGATGTAAAACCTAACTCCTTTAGCCTTGTTAGCAAGTCGACTGCTTTGAGTGTCCTCTGTGAGGCATTCTGGGAAATGAAAGGGGTCATAGAATTGGCCTCCTCGCAAATGAGCTCAAGCTAACTGGCCTAGAACCAAAGAGAAGTTACCTGGGCTAGGAACTGTATAAATACCTGCCCTCCCTTTCTGCAGTGGAATCTTTCGAAGGTTAAGCAACAGTAAATAATCAACTAAGATTTCTCAGAGTTGCTGCATTTACCTTCCTCTGCTTTTTTTTTTTTTTTTTTCCTGTCTTTGCCCATGAAGATGAAGCAACTTTGGAATGAGAGCAATATTTCCTTTTAGGACTCCCTGCTTCAGACATGCAGAGAACAAGCTCAGGCCTGGCCTGGCTGGCAGAGACTGCCTGCGGGAGAGAGCTGGGCTTGAGGTATGGGTGAGGGATGGTGAGTTAGAATTTAACAGAAGGGGAGGAGAAGAAAACTCATATGATTTTGTAAGTTTCCACACAGGCCTTTCAGCAACATCTATCAGCAAAAGAGAGGCAACAGAATCTTGCACCTTGAAAGTCATTGGGGCAAAGAGGGTCTGGGAGTCAGTTCCTGGAATATCAGCTATATTACAAAACAGAAATAAGTAATGCAAAGGAACAAGCAATACACATATGTAGAGAGACTGACCTAGAAGATTGGTATCTGGGGATTGGTAATGATGTCATGATGGTTAGCTCAGAGGAGATGATGGATGAGCTCCACTTGTCTGCATCTTTATTACAAACGCAAATAAAACTTGGAATGATGTGAGTTGGCAGAAAAAACAAAGTCAATCTGTTCATTAGTGTTCTCTTCACAATGTGAAGGGGGAAAAGAACTATTTTTTTGTGTCCAGGGAATATTGAGTTATATATAATATTCATTCAGCAAACGTTCATTGAGTAATGACTGTTTGCCAGCACTACGCGAGGTGCTGAGAGTGCAAGAATTGTACAAAGCCCCTCCACTGCCCACTCTCGATAAGAGGACAGCCAGAGCCAGTCACCTTTTTTGTACTATGTTTCTCTTAAGGTAAGGACAATCGCTGCTCAAAACAAAAGTGCATATCACATGTTGATAGGCAAGTTTGCAATAATTATTTTTCTTTGTAAGGGGTTTATTACAAGCCCAGAGTAAAACTTAGAAGATCTTTTTTTGTTAGAAATCTTTTCTCTGCCACTAAATACTAAACACTTTAGTCAAGTCCTTTAATTTCTCTGGGACTAAGTTTAAACATTTATAAAATCAGGTAATAGAAAGTAGAACTAGACTGATTTAATGAATCCTGGTTTAGGACAAGTAATAAGAGGACGTTGAGGGCAGACAGCCACTAACTAGACACTTAGAAAGAGTAGGACTTCAGACTCCTTAGCCCTCAAAGTGTCTTCAAGTCTTAGTTTCTTCGTATGAGAAATGGGGATAATGCAATACTTTTTGGGAGGGTGAAATAGATTAAGATAATGAACTTGGTTCAATGCAGGTCATAATAAGAATCCCAGTGTGAATGTCACTGTTTTTATCCTACCCTGAAACTATTTGAATCTTTTCAAATCAATTCTTTGTTTGTATGAACGGATACTGCATGTCCATATGCCTCTCTCACATCACTGACCTCTCAGGAAGCAGTTAACTGGAAAATTGCAACATATTGGGGGCATAAACATGGAATGGATTCACTTTTTGGTCCCTAAAATCAGCACTTTGTGTGTGTGTGTGTGTGTGTGTGTGAGATGGAATCTGGCTCCATCTCTCAGGCTGGAGTGCAGTGGTGTGATCTCGGCTCACTGCAATCTCCACCTCCTGGGTTCAAGCAATTCTCCCGCCTCAGCCACCCGAGTAGCTGGGACTACAGGCGCCCACTACCACGCGTGGCTAAATTTTGTATTTTTAGTAGAGATGGGGTTTCGCCATGTTGGTCAGGCTGATCTCAAACTCCTGACCTCAAGTGATCCACCCTCCTCGGCCTCCCAAAGTGCTGGAATCACAGACGTGAGCCGCCGTGCCTGGCCCCTAATCAGCACTTTCCATGGTGCTGTGTCTAATCCCTTTTTCTGTCCAACAACATCCAGGGCAGATTGTAGAAATCTGCTGTTTTAAAAAAGTAGGTCTGCATAATTTAAATCTCATTCTGGTTCACAGCTTCTCTCTTCCACTCCACCCTTTCCTAGGCTCCTTCAGTGTGTCAAGCAGGGAGGAGGCGAAGAGGAAGGGATCAGTGTCTCTCAGCTGCCCGCACACATCTGCAGTCTTTTCACGATGTCAGTGCTGTGCCACAGCCTTACTCTGTTGGCATGTGGGTGCTCCCATGTAGCAGGCACCCAAAGGCTGGCAGCATGCTGTGGGTCTTTGGAGGGCCCCATGGGGTTTCTTGGCTCAACACTTCAGTAACCGGGACGATTTGGCTCTCTAGATGGGCTTCCTTGACACCCTCAGCTCCTGCCACAGCTGCTACCCTCACAACCTGTTTTAATATGACTCTGTCTCTCTAGTGTCTACTGACTTGTCTCTAGGCTTATGTGTAGTTTTCTTGGCATTTTGAGATGTGTTACAAGAAGGCATGCATCTCAAAAGTGATATGTGCTTTTGTTTCGAGCAGTAATTGTCATTGTCTTAGAATCATAGTACAAGTTTGCCCTTAGATACTCATAACGCAAGCAAATCATTCCCATGACATTTCCTTCCTTGTCCATTTCTGGGCCACCCTCACACTGGTCATCATTCATGTACTTTTCTGGGTTCCCTCACTTGGCGTGAAACCTTGTCCACTGTAGGCCCCTGCTGGAGTGCATTTTTTGTCTTCTCAGCTGCATCGTGAATGCCTCCAGACAAGGACAGGGCCATCTGCCGCTCTACTTCCATACAGGATAGCACCCATTGCACCCCATCACTGTCTGTGGGTCACAGGATCCATTCCACAAATCCAACAAAGACTGTGAGTGCCTCCCTGCCTGTGCAAGCCACTGGTAGTGGCACTCAAGAAATTGCCACTCCCCTAGATGAGGTGGGCAGAGAGAACTGAGGGGAGCTGGTGACACCTTCCACTCATGCACTCAGGGATCCCTTCTTCCACGATTCCTCTTTCCCCAGTCTGATGTTAGGAGGGAAAGAGGATAAGAACAGAAGCTAGTACAGTAAAAATCAAGACCTGAGAGGATAGCATCCTAGCATTTATTTGACAAGGATTTCCTACTCTGAGGTGTTCAAGCAACGCCCCCGACTCTGGCTGTGTGGTGGCTCCTATGGCATGCACTTTTTTGTTTTACTTCACTGTGAAATTTCTTACCCCACTGTTGGTGGATTATCTCGGTTGGTTATCTGCCGCTAATAAGACCAAGGTTTTCCTTCCCATTTCCACAGAGATCAAGCCAAAGTCCTCCCTTTGTGTCAATGTTCTGCCTCCTGAGTTGGTTCTGATGACTGGCCGGCCCCACCTCCTCTGCCTCACTCCTGGCCATGATTAGTTTTTCTAATATAAATATCCAGTCTTTTATTTTCTCTGTTGACATATTTTTAAAAGTATGCAAGAGATTAAAAATGTGATGTTCCCTTTTTATCAGATTCTTACAGAATCTGTTATTCATACTATGAAACTTTCAGTTTCACAAGTTTCAGGGCATAGTGGCTCACACCTGTAATCCTAGCACTTTGGGAAGCTGAGATGGAAGGATAGCTTAAGCTGGAGTTTAAAACCAGTACAGTCAACATAGTGTGAGTCCTGTCTCTACAAAAGATAAAAATTAGCTAGGAATGAGGGAACACACCTGTATTTCCAGCTACTTAGGAGGCTGCGGAGGAGCTCATTGCTTGAGCTTAGGTGTTTGAGGCTGCAGTGAGCTATAATTGCACCACTGCACTCCAACCTGGTCGATAGGGTGAGATCTGTATCTACAAACAAAATTGTTTTTAATTAGCTGGGTGTGGTGTGAGTACATGTAGCCCCATCTGTGCAGGAGGCTGAGATGGGAGGATCACTTGAGTCCAGGACTTTGAGGTTGCAGTGAGCTATCATTGCACCAATGAACTCCAACCAAGGTGACAGAGTCTGTCTCAACTAAAACAAAAGACAAGAAAACAAGGATGTGTTAGTATACGTAAACACTTTGTTTTGAATATATATATTTAATAAGGGCATTTCCATTTAAAACTTGTTAAAGAGTTCCTGCTCTGATAGAAATAAGAACCCATTTGTCCATCCCATTGTGGATCTATGTTAAATGAGTTTTAGAACAATAAAGTATCCTTTCATTTTAGGGATTATTTACCACATACATACAATTCTTAACTTAAAAAAAATTACAAGCCTGGTGCAGTGGCTCATGCCTGTGATACCAACATTTTGGGAGACTGACACAGGAGAGTTGCTTAAGCCCAGGAGTTTGAGACCAGCCCGGGCAAGACCCTCTCTCTACGAAAAATAACCACATGGTGCATTCCTGTAGTCCCAGCAACTCAGGAGGCTGAAGCAGGAGGATTACTTGAGCCCAGAAGTGTGAGGCTGCAGTGAGCTATGATGGTGCCACTGTGCTCCCGCCTGGGTAACACAGCAAGACCTCATCTCTTGAAAAAAATAAATAGGCAGTTACAGCATAACTTACATAAAGCACACAAATTTTAAGTGTTTAGCTTAATGAATGTTTACATATGCATCCATATTTATGCTAGTAAGTATGTATATTTGAAATGTTTTCTTTGAACATACAACTGTCCATTTATTATATCTGTTTTCATTTCTACCTTATAACTCTTTTCTAAAAGTTCTTATTTCTCACTTTGGGAGGCCGAGACAGGCGGATCACGAGGTCAGGAGATCGAGACCATCCTGGCTAACCCGGTGAAACCCCGTCTCTACTAAAAAATACAAGAAAACTAGCTGGGCGAGGTGTTGGGCGCCTGTAGTCCCAGCTACTTGGGAGGCTGAGGCAGGAGAATGGCGCAAACCCCAGAGGCGGAGCTTGCAGTGAGCTGAGATCCGGCCACTGCACTCCAGCCTGGGCGACAGAGGGAGACTCCGTCTCAAAAAAAAAAAAAGTTCTTATTTCTTATCAGAACAATGGGTGGGAATAAGGAGAAGAGAATGAATACTGACTGAGTGCTACTCGGTGTCAGGTACCTATTATGCTTCTCAGAGAGACTATCTGATTTAGTATTTAGACAAACATCATGGGGGCCACTCATGTTATCTTTGTAACAAAGATAAGGAAATTGGATTTTAAGATGGCTAAATAATTTGTTTTCAGTCATACTGTTAGAATTCGACACGAGGTCTGTTTGGTACCAAAATTTTATGATTTCTGTTAGACAATTACAAAGAAGCCATGATATACTGTCTCGTCTTGGGTGGCCCTGAAAGCAGAGCCTAGGATATTTTATTTGAAAAGTGATCCCAGAGGCTGGGCGTGGTGGCTCATGCCTGTAATCCCAGCACTTTGGGAGGCCAAGGCAGGCGGATCACTGGAGGTCAGCCTGATCAACATGGTGAAACCTTCTGTCTACTAAAAACACAAAACATTTGCAGGGCATGGTGGTGGGTGCCTGTAATCCCATCTACTCAGGAGGCTGAGGCAGGAGAACTGCTTGAATCCAAGAGGTGAAGGCTGCAGTGAGCTGAGATCGCGCCACTGCACTCCAGACTAGGCAACAGAGCAAGACACTGTCTCAAAAAAAAAAAAATAATAATAATAAAATAAGAAAAATTATTCCAGAGAAGAGGAGTAGGGAGCAAGGGATGTGAGACAGGGAAGGAGGAAAAGCCCAAAAGAGGATGAGTTACTGGTTTGGCCATGGCTACAGACAACTTCTCTTCTATCTCACTGGAACCTTCTGAGCAGCCTTATGAATTGTGTCTCAAAAATGCATACCTGGAAGACAAAAGAAGGAACTGCCTAGCCATTAACTCCTGTCATCTATTGGCCAAAGATGGTCTCAACAGCCTTAGCCACCCTCTTCTGGGTTATAACGTTTGGGTGCCAAGCAGGTTCCCCTAGGTATACTGCACCTTGGCATGAGGGAAGACCTGGTACAGGAAGCAAGAGGTATGTGGTGGAGACCCAGATAAGACCCTATGGGATTACACTCCTGTGAAGCTGGACAAAGACTACATGGAGCTCAATACTACAGCAGTGGCTGCACTTGGAGGTGGGGCTGAGAGGATGTGAAGTGGTGCATGAGAGGTATCCAGTACACATACCAAAGAATGCTTTAGTAATATAGACCCAGATTGGGAAACAGTTTTCTAGTAACACACCTCTTCTTGTTGCAGAGATTTCAATCTGAACCTATTCTTCTGCTGGTGTTTATGTTCAGACATCAGGCATGTTTGGCAAATTAATGGGGCAGACTTGAGAAAATCTATTTGTATGTATCCATATGCATGAGTTCTTTGCTCTTTTCCTGAAGGAAGGGAAAATTGAGTTTTATGTACAAAAGCCTAGAAAGAGCTATGGGAGAAATGAAAGGGCCAGATGGCAGCTATCCCATGACAAAGTCTGAACTCTATGGAAGAAAAGGCTCAGGCAGAAAGAGTAGGATCTGTGTGTGTGTGTGTGTGTGTGTGTGTGTGTGTGTGTTGAGACGAGTCTCACTCTGTTGCCCAGACTGGAGTGCAGTGGTGCAATCTTGGCTCACTGCAAGCTCCACCTCCCGGGTTCACACCATTATCCTGCCTCAGCCTCCCAAGTAGCTGAGACTACAGGCGCCTGCCACCACACCTGGCTAATTTTTGTATTTTTAGTAGAGACAGGGTTTCACCATGTTAGCCAGGATGGTCTCAATCTCCTGACCTCGTGATCTGCCTGCCTCAGCCTCCCAAAGGGCTGGGATTACAGACATGAGCCACTGTGCTTGGCCAGGATCTGTTTCATGAAGGTTCTAACACACTGCCATTCAGCAGTACACACTTTTTTTTTCTTTTTTTCTTTTTTTTTTTGAGACAGAGTATCGCTCAGTCGCCCAGGCTGTAATGCAGTGGTGCAATCTTGGCTCACTGCAAGCTCCGTCTCCCAGGTTCACGCCATTCTCCTGCCTCAGCCTCCAGAGTAGCTGGGACTACAGGCACCCGCCACCACGCCTGGCTAATTTTTTGTATTTTTAGTAGAGACGGGGTATCACCGTGTTAGCCAGGATGGTCTCGATCTCCTGACCTTGTGATCCACCCGTCATGGCCTCCCAAAGTGCTGGGATTACAGGCATGAGCCACCGCGCCTGGCCAGAAGTACCAACTCTTTAAAGGCCCAGGTGGCAAAATGTGGTAAAGAAGTAGGGAACTGGGCATTCTTCCCACTTTTTCATGGTTCTGCAGAGAAGATCAAATGTTTATAACGCAATAAACACAGTTTGGGTGCTTCCATGAATGCTGTTCCATGTGGTCTGACTACCCTGTATATTTAGAGACTAAGGAAGTTTTTATAAGAACGTTAGCAACTGTCATAATTGGACATTGGCCAGTGGGGGGTGGAGTGGGACTCAGAGACTGAGCTAGCCTTCAGAGATGGTGCAGCGGTGGTCCAACCAGTAGAAATAGGAAGAAGTCTTGGCAAGTGGGTAGAGCTCAGGATCCAGTTGCAGATAGCTCTAGTACAGATAGCTGCCATTCAGAGAAAGAGTGGAGAGACCCAGCCACGGGAACTTGGTAAGGGGATTATATCAAGAGAGAAGAAAATCATATTCTAGGCCTGGAAGAAATAGCATACAGAGTTGGAATCCAATATGTAGCCCAGGAAGGCATGGAGGGGGGAGCCAAATATAATCTAAAACAGATGTAATTATAAGGCAACTAGGGCAGAATCCAGTTACTAAAAATAACCAGCCTTGAGACTGACTGGCCTAAGGCTCCATTCAGTTCCTCTGCTGGGGATACATCTGAAAGGTAGAGACTAGCTTCTAGCTAAACAGGCAAGCGCGCAGCAGGGGCACGAGCCGGACACGTCTCCACAGGTGCTTATCAGTAAGCTCCATGCGTTTGGATCCACTGACAAGGAAGCAGGTCCAAAATGATTAAAGCCTGTTTGCAACAGTCCTTCTAAGAGAAGACTTGTGTGTGTTGTTTTTTTTTTGTTTGTTTGTTTTTTTTTTTTTTTTTTTTTTTTTTTTTTTTTTTTTTTTTTTTTTTCTGTCTAGCATGCCTTCTCCTCTTCTGCTGCTAACGGAACTACTTTTTTATGGGGAATCTCCCATTTCCCAGAGAAGTTAGCATGTGATCTAAGTTCAGTCAATCAGAGAAATCTATTCCTTTGGCATGGGAATAGGCAGAAAACCCTAGAAAAAGCAATCAGATTCTTCCTTGAGATTTGATGTTTAAATGGAGAGAGAGAGAGAGAAAGGCTCTTTTTTCTCTTTACAAGCTTGGATCACAAGCTTGTAAAGATGATGCTTTGTAAAGACCAGAGTTGCTTTCTGTCACCTTTCCTGGATACCTGGGGAAAGCCATCCATAATGAGAGACAGTGAGTCCAACATTAAGAGAGAATCAAAAATGAAGAGAGATGAGAGATGGATGGAAAGAGACAGAGTCCTGAGGACATTACTTGGCCCTGAATCCAGCCATGACTGAAGCCAAAGCTATCCTCCTCTTTCATGAGCCAATACATTCTTCTTTACTTAAGCTGGTCTCAACCCAACTACAACTGGGTTTTGAAACTTGCAATGTAAGGAAATTGGACAAACGCATTTGCTTATTTACTGCCTCTATCCACAGCTAATCTGAAATTTAGAGTTGGTACTGACAGTACTCACTCAATCCTGGCCTTCATTGCTCTTCACAAAGACACGCTGGCCACTGCGGTGAGCAGACGGCCACTGCTCTCTGCCTGGCAGAAGCCTCAGTGATATTAGATCTGAGTCTTTGCCCAGCACTGCTTTTGACATATACTTGTTCTCTGGAGCTCACCCCTTCCTCTTTTCAGACTGTGGATGAAATCTTCAGCCTTTTCCACTTTGTATCAAACTTACAATTGAAATCCTGACCGGCCGAGCGTGGTGGCTCACGCCTGTAATCCCAGCACTTTGGGAGGCTGAGGCAGGCAGATCACAACGTCAGGAGATCGAGACCATCCTGGCTAACACGGTGAAAACCCATCTCTACTAAAAATACAAAAAAAAAAAAAAAAAAAAATTTAGCCTGGTGTGGTGGCGGTTGCCTGTAGTCCCAGCTACTTGGGAGGCTGAGGCAGGAGAATGGCATGAACTCGGGAGGCAGAGCCTGCAGTGAGCGAAGATTGTGCCACTGCACTCCAGCCTGGCTGACAGAGCGAGACTCCGTCTCAAAAAAAAAAAAAGACAGAAAGAAAAAAATCCTGACCTTTCTTCTGAAACTGGATGCCTGTTTTAAATTTCTATTTGAGAATTCCATGATCACCTCACACTCAACAAGTCTAAAACAGAACTCAGCAGTGTCCTGGTGCTGACGATGGCACTAGCATTGTGCCTGTCATCTGTTCTAAAGGAGCTCAGGACATGCCACCCCAAAATAGGCCACTTTGGCAGATTGATGACGTTGAGCTGAAGGCACTTGAGAAATAGCAGATGCAGGAAGGGCTTTCTGACCACCCCTCCCCTCCACATTTTTAAAAATCTAAACAGGCCATAAAATTTCCCATGAGAAAGGTGTCCACCCTGTACCAGCCAAAGAAGAACATTCCTTAAAGAATCATGGTGTGGAGAAGAAAAGAGAGAAAGAGACAGAGAGACAGAGAGAGAGGAACATTCTTATCACCAGGGACTGGGAATCAATGCTGAAATGGATCTGGACAAACAAAGTTACCAAAATAACCCTTATTTTCCTCTAGTTCTCTCTAATATATATCTTAGTCAGTTCCTCACAATTTACAGTCCCTGGCCAACACCCTTTTGTCTTGTTATTTCTTCCAAATTAATAGTTTATTTGTCTAAAATGCACAAAAGCACTAGGCGCGGTGGCTCACAGCCGTTATCCCAGCACCTTGGGAGGCTGAGATGGGAGGTTTGCTTGAGACCAAGAGATTGAGGCTGCAGTGAGCTGTGTTCACACCACTGCACTCCAGGCTGGGTAAACAGAGCAAGAATCTTTCTGTTGGGTCATTTTTTCAGCATTCTCTTGTGAAGGTGCCTGTTTATATGCAAAAATTGTAACAAAACTTGTATGCTTTTCTCCTGTCGATCTGTCATATATCAGTTTAATTCTTAGGCCCAGTTGGAAGAGGGCCTAAATAGGAAGAGGAGACTTTTTCTTTCCTCCTCAACAGCTCATTCAGTCCCCTAATTGTTCGTGCCACCTTTCTTTTCCTCATCTTCCTCATGCTAAATCATGAAGCTCACTCAGTTTCCTTTATGTCTACATGAGTCTGGAGCTGCATGTGGTTCCAAAGGTGGGTAGAAAACTGGACAGGACATGACCCCTGACTTGAAGAGTTTGCATTCTAGTAGAGGAACTATGAAATCAGAATGTGCTCTGTGCTACAGCAGGAGCAGCAGCAGAAGGACTAAGTGACCTAATACAAGATAGGGGTCATGCCAGCTATGGGGGATCAGGGAAGAGTCATGGAAGAATTTCAACAGTCCATGAAGGCAAAAGGATGTTATGAAAATAAAAAAGGGAGCCAAGAGAACAACTGATTGAAGTGCACTTGGAATGAGGATGATATGGTTTGGCTGTGTCCCCACCCAAATCTTATTTTGAACTGTAGCTCCCACAATTCCCACGTGTCATGGGAGGGACCCAGTGGGAGGTAATTGAATCATGGGGGCGGGTCTTTACCATGCTGTTCTCATGATAGTGAATAAGTCTCACGAGATCTGATGCTTTTATAAAGGGAAGTTCCCCTGCACATGCTCTCTTGCCTGCCACCATGTAAGATATACCTTTTGCCTTCTGCCATGATTGTCAGGCCTCCCCAGCCACGTGGAACTGTGAGTTCATTAAACCTCTTTTTCTTTATAAATTACCCAGTTTCAGGTATGTTTTTATCAGCAGTGTGAAAATGGACTAATGCAGAGGACTTTTGTTTGCTGGTGCATGGAAGTGGCTGGGGAAAGCGCCGGGAGATGGTGCTGGGCGGGTTGGGATCGACACTGTGGATTGATTGTGCAAAAGTCATTCACAGCCCTCTTTTTTTCTTGTTTGCCTATATTACAAAGTTTCAGAAAACTGAAACATTAGCTTCTCCAGCTTTCCCTGCAGCTACGCATGACTGAGTTCTAGCCAAAGAGAGTAAGGAGGGTACAATGGGTAAAAATCATGGGAAAGTCGTTAAGTGGACAGGATGTACTAGCATGCTCACCTCCTCCTTCTTCCTATTTGAGAATGCACAAGAATACTCATGAATACAACTGCCATCCTGGTATTATGAAACCCCCAGGAATCGGGCATGTTTGTAGAATGGCAGAGGAGAAAGACAGAAAGAACCTGGTTCCTTGATGACATCATCTGGCTATTGTGAAGTCCTGAACTTCTTTTTCCCACACTCGTTGTGCATGACAAACAAAAAACCCCATATGAGAAGTCACTATTAATCAGGTTTTCTATTGCATGCAGCACTGAATGCCATTCTAAAGAAGAGGAAGTTTATACTATAAGCCCTTACATGAAGGTGAGAGGATGCCATTATCAGAAAACTCTCCCCTTTTGCTGTTCACTGTCCAGACCCTTCAAAGCCCAGTTCACTGGAGAACCTCTTTATGGAAGTTTCTGTCTCTTGTCCTGGACCCCTTAATTCTTACTGCTTGTTGAGCAATTATCAAGTTTGGGTTAGAGACATGTATTGTTACTGATTCCTCAGGGACTTATCTATCCGCAGTAGGGCTGTCAGTGTCTTATGAGCAGTGACCATGTCCTGTACTTTCTCTCTCGAAGTGCACAGGCTGGAGAGAATCACACAGTGGGTCAGTGCTCAGACATTGGAATCTTGGGTTTGAGCCATCACCAAATATTCATAGATCTTAGACAAGTTTTTTAACTTCCGTAGGCCTCAATTTCCTCATCTGAGGAGCAGAGATTGGTAATAGAATTTGCCTCCCGGGATTATTGTGACACTCAAATGAAATATTTGCATGAATTCCTTAGTGTCATTTTAGTCATCATTATATATGTAGTAGATGGTCTGCATCAATGACCTCTCGTATCCTGTGTTTTCAGTGTGACTTTGCAACTCTTTCCATTATGAGGTCAACTCCATTTCCCCACCCTTGAACCTGGGCTAGTCTCATGACATTCTTTGGCTAACAGAGCGTTGCAGAAGTGATACTGTATGAGCTCCCAATCTAGGCCTCAAGAGGCTTTGTACATTTCCAGCCCCTCTCTTGGACCCCTGCCTTTTCTATAAGAATAAGCTTAGGAGAGCTGCTGAAAGATGGGAGACCTTGTGGAGTAGAGATGAGCTTTCCTAGTAGAGACCCTTTTAGACCAGCTAATCTGCCAGTTGGCAACAGACACATGAGTGAGTCCCATCAAGATCAGAAAAACCACTTGGAAAACCCATACACTTATGAACAATAATTAGTGTTCATTGTTTTGTGCCAGTAGATTTTGGGGATGTTTGTGAGGCAGTTACCTGCTATAATCTATCCAAGAGACAGGAGAAATTTTGCCTATTCACTGCTGTATCTCCAGTGCCTAGAACTGTCTATTGATAAGCAGGTACTCAATATATATGTCGAATAAATTCCTGAATGTAATTATGATTGCTATCATCTCAGAGACTCATGGTGAGGAGTGAATGCGATAATGAAGGGAAAACATTTCACATTGTTCCTGTCACACAATGACTTCTCAATAAATACTAGTTATTAACCAGGTGATCGACAATGACTAGTTAATTGATTAACATATTTTTATTAATATAAAACTAGTTAATGAGTAACACTGTCTTAAGCCCAGTTAATCAAGCAATTCTCTGTCTTTCAGAAAACCTAATATTAACCACAGTCGGGTTCTTAGCTTGCAGAAAGTCCATCAATCAATCAATCATAGACAACTTCTCCAGAAATCCTAGAGGACAAAATTCTGCAAGAACTGTCCTGGGAAATGTGGAGCTTGGAGCTGAGGACATCATCTTTGTACCAACCACCATATTATTTTTCTGTTTTCTTTCTTCTACTACTTTCCCAGCATCAGGCTACTGTGTAATGAGTTCCCAAGTCCTCTTGGAATCCTTCTTCTTCTGCCCTAGATGGGCATTTCAGTACTCCATGCTTGGGAGCCCCCTCCTTTGAGGCACTGCCAGTAACCAAGGGGGAAGGGGGTGTGTGTGGGGCTGGCTGATGAGGCATGAAGCCTGGGGTCACTCCTTCATTACTCATTATGAGGCCGATCTCACGTGCTAGCTCTCTCTGCTTTGCTATTGTGAAAAGAGGCCTTTTCATCCTCACCCAGCAGAAGTTCACACTTTGTAATTTCTTAGTGACCTCATTAGTTCCCAAATTACTTTTGGCTAGCAAGAAAGATGAACACATTGTACCTTCTCTAAGGGACTCATTATTTCCATTCTGGAGACTGTCATTTATGAAATTCTGACTTTCTTTCATCATGTATTTACACTAGACAAAGCTAGGAATATTGTAATTGTCTGTGATGTTTTGAAAACACTTGTCACAAACTGAAGCCAAATGCTGATTAATGTTAAGTGTTTTGAAGAACCAAGCTTTTGGCTCATTAACTGGACTAGAATGGCATTACCCATCAGCTTCAAGTTCTGATAATTGCTCATCACAGATTGGCGCTAATTTAGTAATAATGTTGCTGACAGATTTGTATGTTTTCTCTATATTGAACATTATGCACATGTAAAGACTAGTGTGAATGCCAGACCTGGAATCAGGAGACCTGGTCCCAGATGTGCCACAGTGTGACCATGGGCAAACAGTCTTATCTTTCTGTGTCTCTGTTTCCTTATCTATAAAATAAGGAGCTTATATAGGATGATCTTCCATATCTTTTTTCACTGAAATTCTATGGTGTCACCATTATGTAGTTTGGTCTTGAGTTGCATAATAAGCACAGATTCATTTTAGAAAAGGCATAAACGTTGGTATACATGGAATATGGGAAAGATTGTCAGTTTGTTTCCCTTCTTCTGTACATTTTTTCTATATTAAGCGAGAAAGAAATGTTCCCTGTCGGGCTTGCAGGATAAGCCCTTAATCAAATGTTACATACCATCTGTTTGAGACAGTATTTGGTAAGTCAAACTTAAGTAGCTATAATCACTGTGGAATCCAAAACTGTTTCCTGTTATCCTGTCTGTTTTCTGCAGACAGGAGATAGTCTAGCTTCTTAAGCCGGTACAAAACAGTAATATTGCAAGGAAGAAAGACATTTATTTTGAGGCTCATACTTTGAAACTGTTTATTGAATTTGTCTTCCCCTTTCTCCCCTAGATATTCTCCCACTTATTTACGCTGCTTCTCTGCCTCACTCTTCTCTATCCAAGTCCTCTACCCCCTCAACATGTCTCACTGTCTTCCTCTCTGTTCCATTCCTTGGCATAATCCTTGGGGATTTCACCATGTATGTTGATAATTCTTACCTTGGCATTAGAAGAGGACATGCCCAAAAGTTAATGATTGGTTCGAGGTCACACAGCTATCTCATGCCAGAGCAGGATCAATTATCGGAAGGATTAATCAGACAATGTACAATGTAATGAGTCTGTGGACCATGGATTCATAGAGTGTGGACCCATGAATTCCCCTGCCCCCAACAGGTTAGAATAAAATGAATACAGAGCTCCCTCAGGCTGCCTGGCCTGCTGTCTGCAGCCCTCGGCACTGGTCATTTATTTCTCTTTGAAGACTATGAAAATAGCTTCAAAAGCTGCCTTATGTTTCCTTCCAACATTAACCACAGTTTCTTTTTTTTTTTTGAGGCGGAGTCTCGCTCTGTCGCCCGGACTGGAGTGCAGTGGCCGGATCTCAGCTCACTGCAAGCTCCGCCTCCCCGGGTTTACGCCATTCTCCTGCCTCAGCCTCCCGAGCAGCTGGGACTACAGGCGCCCGCCACCTCGCCCAGCTAGTTTTGTATTTTAGTAGAGACGGGGTTTCACCGTGTTAGCCAGGATGGTCTCGATCTCCCGACCTCGTGATCCGCCCGTCTCGGCCTCCCAAAGTGCTGGGATTACAGGCTTGAGCCACCGCGCCCGGCAACCACAGTTTCTTAAAGGCCACCTTTCTATACGACTGGCTGGATGACATCTAACACACTCCCTTTTCTATTTGAGAGGCTGGGGTCATCCTCTGGAACCATCGGCCATTTCTTGCACCTGTGGAAGTGGTGACAGCTGAGCAAATGATGAAGATTCTCTAGTGTTCACCACTGGTCTGAGTCCATGGGGTTGGGTTACCTGGGTATGGGCATCCCCATATGGATACACTTCTCAGGATGATAAGTATCACGTAAGCACAGATCCTCAACTGCTGCCCCGTGAGTCTCTTGTCACTTGTCAAAAGCCAATGCCACGGATTGTTTACTTGGTGTGGAGACAAGGCACCACATCTTTCTTGACCTTTTCAAGTTCTTAAGTTCTAATCTTGAACAGCAGTGATGCTGCAATATCTGGAACTAGCAAAGAATACTGATGAGAAAATGTGGGATTGTGGGGGCTGTGACCTCCCAGGACTCACCTTGCACAGGTGGGTGCAGCAGAGATAGGGAAGGATTTGGGGTTTAGAGGTACAGATTGCCTTTTTATGGTTAGAGAAAGGTCCTGGGGCTGGAGGGAGCCTGATGATCTGCTCTGTGTGCAAGGGGAAAGTTAACTCTGCACGCGAGAGCCTGCTTAAAGGGCTGTGCCAGTTCTACTGTAAAAACCAACTGAAAGTGGCGGATGCTGGGCAGACATTGTTATTGCCATTCCAAAAAGAAAACAAACAAACAAAAAAATGAAATTGTGGGTCTGATTCAAGGTCACCCTGCAAGGAGCTCTTGCCTGCTAAAAATGAGAGCTAAGTTCTGGGTCAGGTTACATCTTTCTATTCTTTATCTTAACCCTCCCACTGATGGCTCAGAGCTGCTTCTTACTCTGACCTACTGGGTTTTTTTTTTTTTTTTTTTTTTTGGACTGGAGGGAGTACCACACCTCCAGGTTCTGACCTTTGATGGGGTTGGGTAGGACCTAATGGCAACATTTGGATCATACTTGACTAAGGTGATTGCTCTATCCAGCAGAATAGGTCTTTCATAACTGGTTTTCAATAACGGAGGTGATTTAGACGTGACCTCGTTAACACAGGGGAGGCAGCAAGAGACTAGCATCCAGACTCTGAGATCAGATTATTCTAGGCTCAAATCTCAACTCTTGGCTTTGCGATCTAGGCTGTGTGACCTCACTGTAGCTCAATTTCTTGGTCTGTAAAATGGGTTAATAAAAGAAAAGAAAAGAAAAAAAAAATCTTTAGGATGAGTGATATGGTTTGGCTGTGTCCCCACCCAAATCTCATCTTGAATTGTAGTTCCCATAATCCTCACATACTGTGGGAGGGACCCGGTGGGAGGTAATTGAATCATGGCGGATTTACCCTCATGCTGTTCTCTTGTGAGTGAGTTCTCACAAGATCCGATGGTTTTTTAAGGGGCTTTTCTCCCTTTCCTTTTGCTTGGCACTTTTCCTTGCTGCTGCCATGTGAAGAAGCATTTGCTAGCTTCCCCTTCCGCTATGATTGTTAAGTGTCCTGAGGCCTCCCCAGCCATGTGGAACTCAGTCAAGTAACCCTCTTTCCTTTATAAATTACTCAGTCTCAGGTATGTCTTTATTAGCAGCATGGGAACAGACTAACACAATGAGATAATCTTTGGAAAGTCCTTGCCTCAAAAGGTATTCAGGAAATTCTTTTTTTTTTTTGAGATGGAGCTTGCTCTATTGCCTGAGCTAGAGTGCAGTGGCATGATTTTGGCTTACTGCAGCCTCTGACTCCCGGGTTCAAACAATTCTCCTCCCTCAGTCTCTTGAGTAGCTGGGATTACAGGCATGTGCCACCATGCTCAGCTAAGTTTTGTATTTTTAGTAGAGACAGGGTTTTGCCATGTTGGTCAGGCTAGTTTTGAACTCCTGACCTCAGGTGATCTGCCTGTCTCGGCCTCCCAAAGTGCTGGGATTACAGGCATGAGCCACTGCGCCCAACCAGAAAATTATTTTTTCACTGTCCTTCACCCCATGCACATGCTGAATACAGCAGCAATATGCTAAATCACATTAAAAAATAATAATAATACTAAACGTGACTGGGCGTGGTGGCTTATACCTGTAATCCCAGCATTTTGGGAGGCCAAGGAGGGCAGACCGCTTGAGCCCAGAAGTTGCAGACCAGCTTGGGCAACATGGTAAAACTTCATCTCTACAAAAAAAAAAAAAAAAAAAAAATTAGCTGGGTGTGGTGACGCATACCTATGGTCCTAGTTCCTCAGGGGCTGAGGCGGGAGGATAGCATAAGCCTGGGAGGTCGAGGCTGTGGTGAGCCTAGATTGCGCCACTGCATTCCAGCCCGGGTGACAGAGCAAGACCCTGTCTCAAAAAAATAAAAATAAAAATAAGATAAATAAAATATAATGAAATAAAATAAATGTTATGCTTAGGTAAGCTAAGTGACTCAAGAGCTAGCAAAAATTAGGTTTTTAGGGTTAGCTATGTCACATGCCAAGTATAGATTTTCTGTTACTGGGCTTTAAACATATTAATGAGAGAATGTTTGTGCTCCTTGGATGGAAGCACCATACAATATTTTATGCCACTTGTACCCATAAGGAAGTACTGAGACAAATGGAACCCCATAAGTTGTGCATTGTAAGTGATTTGGGCCCTCATTCTTCCTGTGCTACCAGGGCATGGGATCCACAAGGAGGGGAAGACTATCTACATGAAAACTGCAATTGTATGCCATACCTTACAATTCTAATTACTGAAGATTTAGGTGGAAGCACAGCTTTTTATATAGGAGGTTTTTTGTTTTATTTTTTGTTTTTGAGACAGGGTCTTGCTCTATTGCCTAGGCTGGAGTGCAGTGCCATGATCACAGCTTACTGCACCCTTGATCTCCCAGGCTCAAGAAATCCTCCAGCCTCAGCCTCCCAAGTAGTTGGGACTACAGGCACATGCCACCATAATTTTATTTTTATTTTATTTTATTGTATTTATTTTTTTTTTTTAGTAGAGATAAGGTCTTGCTTTGTTACCCAGGTTGGTCACAAACTCCTGGCCTAAAGCAATCCTCCTGCCTCAGCCTCCCAAAGTGCTGAGATCACAAGTTTGAGCCACTATGCCTGGACTATATGGGAGTTTTATGATCAAGAATTAAGAAATCAAAAAATATAGCTCACAGAATTGACTCTTACTTTTAGATGTAATCAGTTTGAAACAATGACTTCAGTACTTAAAGTTTGAGATCATTATATTCTGCTATAATTCCCTTTTATTTTCCCCCACCACCCGACAAACCAAAGAGCAGGTCTGTTCTACCCACGTTATGGTCCACAAGATAAGCTTAATTAAAATCTCTCTATCTGTGATACACTTAGATTGGCAGTGGGTGAGGGGGCAGGTACAAAGCTATGTCACATAACCTTCCTTCAAGTTATATATTAGGTAAAAGTAGCTTATGGTTCAAAATAATCATTACACATACATTTCAGGTAGAAAACATAGTTGCTTTTCATTTCTATATCTACTAGAAAAGTAGAGCTGCTCTTCTAGGCTATGACATTCCAAGTTCTGATTTGTATGTAGCTGGTGGTACAATGGCCTTCCAGCTCTGGATGTAGAAGGTGACAGTGTGCCCATCAATTATGTTGATGGATATATTAGGCATCATCTGGTTAAAGGCATTCCTTCTCAACATACTACTCAGCTTACATTAATACAGTATATTGTAAGAAGAAGAGGATGCAGCCAATGTGGTCTCAATAGGACATAAACTTCAAGTTGTATTTATTTTGTTCATCTATTTATTCACTCATTCATTCATTCACTCAATCATTCTTCCAAGATGTATGTAATGCCTGCTATGTTTCCGGCCCCACACTAAATGCTGAGCTTCAGAGATGGATATGATACCATAGCTATCTGAGATGAACTAATAGTTTAAACAAGATTTCTTGCCCTGTGGCCCATGGGTCCCTAGTGAATCTGAAGTCAGGCTTAGGGAATCTAGAAATCTCTTGAAATTAAATGCAATCATTGGTCTGAATGCACATATACATGTTTTTCTGAGACAAGGACCCATATCTTTCATCAGATTATTAAAGTGATTGGGATCCAAAAAGACTAAGGAGCAACTGGTCTTGACGGGAAGAAAACCCAACCTCAGTTCCAGCAGACAGCTGTCAGCTCTGTAACCCTGGCTGGAACCCAGCGGGGAAGCTTCCCCGAGTTTCCTCCCCTGGGACTCTACCATCAGTGTGTCTTCATCTCTGATTCTCTCTTCTCACTCCTAAGTTACTCTTTTCTATTATATTTACTTTGTTTTTTTAAAGTTTTTTAATTTTTAAATTTCTTTCTCTATTGCTTCTCCTCAAATTCCTTTTTTTTTTCTATATTCTTTTTTATTTCCTTTTTAACTTTTAAGTTCAGGGGTATAAGTGCAGGTTTGTTACATGGGTAAACTTGTGTCATGGGGATTTGCTGTACAGATCATTTCATCAGCCTGGTGAATTCCTTTCTACCATATACCTTCACTTTGAATTTATGATAAGGAACATATGATGGGCCCAGTAAATCACTGTTTCCATTGGGATTGTTTCTGCCAGGAGATCTCAAAGGTTTTTGGATGCTCATTGATAGCCTTTGAACCAAGCACCAGCTCTGCTCTAATTAGCTATACGAGGCTGGGGGTAAGGGGAGAATCACTGGGAATAGAGTGTGGCTATCGCTATACAAGGCCCTGCCTCAGAATCCTCCTGGGAGAGACTACAGGTGAGGACGTTTCATGAGAAGTTAGTTGTAGGAGTGACAGTCCCTGATTCCAAGCATGGAGGATAGATGAGGGGAGTACATTGGACCAATGTATCCATTAACTTGCCAGGTCCCTTTTGGGATAGGTTAGCAAGATTGTGTGGCCATGGAATACCAGAAAACTCACTGTCCCATGCATATTTAAAACCTGAAACTTTGGCCTTAGTGTTTGCATAACCCAGCTAACTGGTAACAGTGACTGTGAAAAGCACAGACACTCGAACAAAGTGTCTTTATTTCTGGTCCACCATAAACTCTTACTTGTCCCAAGTCAGGTGCCAGGGATCCACAGACAAATAGGATTGCAACCTATCCTTGCAGAGATCACATAAGAATAGAAGTTATATTGTTTGATATAAATAGCTAACTTGAAATGGCAATGGGCTGGAAACCAGAGAACTGGAATTCTGGCGCTGACTGTGTTGCTTACTGCTTGTGTAAGCCTGGCTCTGTTATTTAAATGCTCTGAACCATAGTTTCCTTATTTTAAAATGGGGATAATAAAACCAACTTTGCTTGGTGCTATGGTTGTCAGAAGGACGAAATAAGATAATATATGGGAAAGTGTATTACTATAAATTTCTAAAGCAAAACAAGGCTTACAAAAAAATCATTGCCTTAGTTTTGGGTATTATTGGCAGAACAGAACCATTCATTACTGGCGCCATGCTAGTTGCTATCATTAAATACATTCTTTGTCTTCTCAAGGTCTTTGTGAATAGGTCTTTTTAAAAAAATCTGGTCATGTTGGAAATGTGTGTGTTTTAATGGTATGCTTTGGTTTCAAAGGACATCTGATAAAGGCTTTAAAAGTTTAAAGGTACAAACTGAATAGTAAAAGCACCAGTTAAAAGTTAATGAAGCAGGACCCATCAGGAAGGAGGCTGTTGGCTGAGGGTGAGACAGTGCCTCTGTCTTTTGCAAGAAGGAAGTTTCTAACTCCTGAGTTATGCTAAAAATTTCCAAAGGGATTGATTGATACAATGCCTACAGTTTTATTAAATTCTGTATAGGACTTTCTGCCCATAGCCACCCAAAGTTCCAGAGCAATTATGATTTTAAGTGATTTATTCATGCTGAGTTGAATAGATGAACAAGAGTTTCTTTTCTGATTTTACTCTGGTAGTTGCTCTTGCACATAGCAAAGTAGCCAAGGCTTTCTTTTGAACTCTTTTGATTCTCTGCATGTCTATGGTACTTTAATTCCACTGAGGAATTAAATTGCTTATACTTTGAAGTATTACTGACCTCTTTGTTTCCAGTCTCTCCAGTAGAAAGGCAAGATTCTTGGGGACAGGAACTGGGTTATATTCCTAATAACACTTATAATACTATAATGGATAGCACATAAGATGGCACAAGCCATATTGAGGCAGAACTCTGAACAGGAAATAATTATCTATTTTTGCCCTTTCTAGGTTCTTGGATCATTTAGATAATAGGCATGATTTCCTGGATCAGGTGTTCGTATGTAACAGCACTTGAAATGGTTGCTTAACTTTGGATTTTATGAAGCCAACAAAAGGATTTGTTGAAAATGACCAAGTCAGCCGGCTGCAGTGGCTCGCGCCTGTAATCCCAGCACTTTGGGAGGCTGAGGCGGGCGGATCACAAGGTCAGGAGATCAAGACCATCCTGGCCAACATGGTGAAACTCTGTCTCTACTAAAATACAAAAAAAAAAAAAAAATTTGCCAGGCATGGTGGCATGCCGCCTGTAGTTCCACCTATTTGGGAGGCTGAGGCAGGGGAATCACTTGAACCTGGGAGGCAGAGGTTGCAGTGACCCGAGATTGCACCACTGCACTCCAGCCTGTCGACAGAGTGAAACTCTGTCTAAAACAAACAAACAAACAAACAAAAAGACTAAGTCTACTTATTGCAGTGAGGCTCATACATAGTTTACCGATCATATTTAGAAGCAAGAAACTAAAAATTCCCTGATGGTGGTATTCACCATCAGTTTTTCTTACCTAAGGAACTAGTGGTAACTAGTTCTGTAGTTAGAGAATTTTGGCCCTGCAGTCTAGCAGACTTGAATTTGAACTTCAGCTCCACCACTAACCAGCTGTGACCTTGGTCAACTTGCCTAAGTCCTCTGAGCCTCTGTTTTGTCATCAGTAAAATGGGGACAATAGTAGTACCTACTAGATAGAGGATGTTGAGGATATTAAAAGAGGTGAGATATGTTTTTGTTTCGTATTGTTTTGTTTTCGAGCTAAGGTCTTGCTCTGTCACCCAGGCCGGAGTACAGTGGTGCGATCTCAGCTCACTGCAGCCTTAATCTCCTAGGCTCAAGCAATCGTCCCACCTCAGCCTCTTACGTAGCTGGAACTCAGGTATGCACCACGCTGCCCTGCTAATTTTTGTGTTTTATTTGTTGTAGAGATGGGTTCTCACTCTGTTGCCCAGGCTTGTCTCAAATTCCTGGGCTCAAGTGATCCTCCTGCCTCAGCCTCCCAAAGTGCGGGGATTACAGGCATCGGCCACCACACCCAACCTGGGTAGCATGTGTTAAAGTGCTTAGCAGAGTGCCTGGCAGAGAAGATGCTATCAATGCCGGGTAGCAATTATGATCAGCCAATGGAATAGTGTTCGAGAAGGTCCAGGCTGCAGCCTTTTTACTGTGCCCCAAATTGTCCTCATCTCAAGGGCTCTGTGCTGGGCCTTCCTTCCCTTCTTGCTTTCTTAGTCATTGCAGGTTATTGTTTTCTTTGCTTTTAAACACCGGGAATGGCTGCCAAATGAAGGTCCCTGTCTCTATCCTGAGTTAGGATTGGGTTGTCTCTAGTTACTAACTATATGTAGGATCAGGGTGATTCTGTATGCCATAGTGATTAGTGGAGGAGGATTTAAATCCCTCTGGGCCAGGAGTCCTTTTTTGCTGGGAATGCAAACTGAAAACAGATTTGCAGCCATCTCGGAGTTCATGATGCATAACACTATTAAATAGCCAGCAACAGAGGCTCCAGACATTATAGTTTAATCACTTCATGCCCAAAGCCATATGGCAGAAGGCAACTTACTGCAGCATACTGAAGCGTCTCCATTAAATAAATGCCTTTTGATTTACTAATCATTAGCATTGCATAGATGCTGACTTTAAGCATGGGCTTGAGGGAGAGGTAAAATCCAGAACGTATTTTGGGGAATGCTTTTTTCTGCTCTGTACTTTGGAGGTAGGCTTCTGTCTGAATTGACACTTCTTGAGCTACCCAAAGCGAGTGTGCTTTTTGGCATTAAAGATCATTTACTTCATAAAAACAAAACAAAACATTGGTTTCTTATTGCAGTAGGTCAGAGCAAGTAGGTGACTATGAGTCTCACTGTGGGCTCTGAGGTTTATGTTAGGCCTGGATAGTTTGGCCAGGTAGAATGTTAAGGAAGGGAATGTGAATTATTCCAGGTAAACCTGTAAAGGGCTGACACAGCTTTGCTGCCAGAAAAGTCTAATTCCCAGTTGCACAAAGTCTTACTCTAGAACCGCTGAACTAGAGGAAAGCAAGTCGTCTTTCTATGAATTTATATCTGTTCTTTGCTGAAGTTCCAGTCTTCTACCAGTCTTCCCTCAGCTTTCTCTCCCAGCACTGTTGTTGTACTAAAGGCCCCTAAATTCAGGTCAAGGAATCATAGTTACATCTTGTCCACTAGATCAGTGTTGCAGATGAGTAAGCTAATCAGAATCTGTAGCTTGGAGGAGTGATGACGGTCTCTGATAACTTGAATATAGCTTGAAAATGTAATATAGTTTGTAACATTGCCAGGTAGTTTCTAAACAATCAAGTTCTCATTGAACTGCAAGTTCCTTGAGAGTGTGGACTGCTTTCTGTGTTCGTATTCATCAAATCTGGCCAATGGTAGACCCACAATACATGTTTGTTGAATGAATGAATAAACATAGCATCTGTAAGGGGCTAATGAAGGTACTGGAGTATACGTTTGATGGAAAAGGCAACGTGGAAGAGACTGACATGGACAATGAGTACTCAGAAGGACAATGAGTACCAACAAAGTGACATGGAAATGTTAAGGGAAGACAAGGAGAACACAGAGAAGCCACAATTAAAATAATAGTTCGGCAAAACAGAAAGTCACAACTGAAGACTGAGAGACTAAGTTTCTTTGTGAACAAAAAGTGAAGCCTCTTCTTTTTGTTAAAGAAATCCTCCATCATCACTGACGTTTCTTTCTTGAGTTAAAATGTTTTTGTCTCTGTTTCAAAATAGCCCCTTTATTTCTATGCTATATTTTGAGCATATTTTTATCTTTCCGGGAAGGCAGTGGGTGAGAAAAATGTTCTTTCTAGAGAAAACTACTCACCTTTTCTCATTTGTTCATTAAAGGCAGGATTTTTAAAGTGACATATCCAGGCCATCCCGTAATAGATTTCCCTGGAAGCAAGTATGCAAATGAAAGTTTGAGGTGAAGTCAGTTCTTGAGTCCCACAAGCTCTAATGTTCTTATAAATATTTCACTACGTGCTAATAAAATCTCTCTGTTTTCCTAGGATGGATGATAACATAAGTTCCTCATCACTTGCAGCAACTTCTCTGAGATCGTAAAAGAAATTAAGCCTTGATACATTGAAGGCTGCTATTGAAGAGTTAGTTTCAAAACCATCAATTACCCTCAGCCCCACCTTAGAAGTATTAAGTGAAAGCCATCAGGCAGATTTATAATTAGAGATTGAAAATGCTGACCCGGTAGCTCACAGGGCCTTTCAAAATGCTGTCGGGAACTTGCTCAATTTTACAAGGCTATTGGAAGAACATAATTAAAGACAACAGGGGGGAAAAAAACTTTAAGAATTTCAAGGTGGGAGAAGGGCAGCAGCTAGAAATCATTTTGATGAGAGGGTTGTCCCCAAAGCTCTCTTGTGAGACCTTCAAGGAAAACTACAACATCAGGTTAAATGACAACAGAGTTGCCTTTTGTATCAAACCTTATAGATGCAGAGTTAAGAAGCTTAATTCCACTGTGTAGAAGAGCAGAACACTAGTGCACATATGGGAGTTACTTCCTGGTTTGAAGAATTAGAAAGCAGGGTCCAAGCATATGCTTATGAAGTTGTGGAAAATTTGCTACAACTTAATAAGGTGGTGTGGTTTCCACTTCTGTTACCCCAAACAAGAGGCCCGTGATTTTTCAGCACATGAGGTTTGTAACACACAACTGTGTATGGAGGAGCTACTCTGCGCCAGGCATCATAATGGTATGGGAAGACAAAGACCAGCTTTGCCCTCATGGAGCTCTGGGTCTAATGAAAGAAGGAAAGCAAGTCCGTGGGAAAGTGATTGAGATGAATGAAGGTTGTTTGGGATCGGAGGAGAAGGGCAAGTATAGCAAGAGATGTTTCTGTTTGTGTGGAGAGTGACTATGTCCGTGGTACACCACAGGCTGTACAGACTGGTTGAAGACTTCCTTTTCTGGATGGTAAGGCTGAGCAGAGGCTACATGAAGGCACTGAGGAGAAAAATGGCTTCCCTTTAGTTTTACCTCCTTTCCTTTTCAGTGGCGCCCTCTAGTGGAAGTGGCAAAGAGCCAAGGGAAGCTTAAATAGGTAACTGACTTCTAAAACGTAAATTCACTGACAAAATGATGGTGAACAATTCGTTCTGTGTAAGTAGGACGTAGGCATCTCCATATTGTAACACTGGAGGGGAGAAAAACCAAAGCCAACACAGAGCCCTTGATATCCCCTTGGTAATCAGGACCTAGGGGTTTACAGTAAGGAGCAACAGGCAACAACATTAACCCTCTAAGAGCACACTATCAAAATGAACTTGAAATAACGCACTTAGTTCCATGTAGTCCTTAACCTCCCTGTGAGAAACCTGCACATGCCTTGCTTTCTAATTCTTCATCTGGAGCTCAGGGCCAGGATTGGTAGTGCTGCATATAGAGCTATGTTGGGAAGAACTGTAAGACTCAGTGAAGGAAGAGTGTAGTGATCAATTAGTGATGTCTGCCAAGGGTATGGGAAGGGATGGGGGCAGCACATGTGCTATCTATTTGCCAACCCTGAACTGGGACATATTTTCAGTAAGCTGTCTCTGCCACGGAACTGTAGTGTACAAAGCTAACTATATTAGTGAATACTAGTTACTAGTACTAGGATGCACTTGTTACTTCTCTGGCATGAGATAATAGTGCCTTTGGTGACATTCAATGAAAATTTTCACAGACTTTACCAGTACTTTTCACAGATGACAGACACACTTTGGTAGATATTAATCGTCTGGGGATTAGCTATTAAGTTGGTGCAAAAGTAATTGCAGTTTTGTCATTGTTTTAATGGCAAAAACTGCAATTACTTTTGCACCAAATAGATACACTCCACGTGGAAGAGAGTTCGTTTGGATGTTTCATATCTAGAGGATATATCTTTCAAGACCTTTAAATTCTCCATGTGGATACGTACCAAATATCCTTCTCATTGCTATTCTGATTCTTTGTTTCTGGGAAGGAAGAATCCTGGTTAATGAATACCAGTATCGTTCTTACTGGGAAGCTATTCCATCAGTGGGGATAATGATAGTATCTCCTTGATAATAAGTTGACATTTGGGGTTACATGCCACTTCTTTGTATCTGTAAATTGTAAAGAGACTGATTGTTCGTGCAAGTTTGGTTAGTTAAGTTTCTCAGTTTGTTTACCCACCACGGGGCTCCCCGCTCCGAGAATACTCTCTCTTTTAGAGCTCTCACTTCAGCAATCGTAGGAGTTGGCTTGCTTGCTTGTTGGGGTTGAAAGGTAATCAGTGTTCCTAACGGCACTGATAGCAAAGTTGGTCACCACTGCTCTTAATGGCAGGCAATCTTATAGTTGGTAGCAGAAATGATTCAATTACACTGTCAGTAACATATCTTTTTATTTTTTATTTTTTCATTTATTTTTAGTAGAGACAGGGTTTTGCCATATTGCCCAGGCTGGTCACAAACTCCTAGGCTCAAGCAATCCACCAGCCTTGGCCTCCCAAAGTTCTGGAATTAGAGGGGCGAGCCACCTCACTAAGGCAATCTATCTTTTTTGATAAATGTTTTTAGTGCATAAACTTTCTAGGTTAAAGATATGATTCAGGAAGGGTCAGATTTGGGGCCCAGTCTAAATTTTGTGATTGGTGAATTTTAGTGGCCTCTCAAAAACATTTACAATGAGTAAACATTATTAATGTTGGAAGTTAATAACCGGTCAGTCTCAGTGACTCACGCTTGTAATCAAAACACTTCGGTCAGGAGTTTGAGACCAGCCTGGCCAACATGGTGAAAACCCATCTCTACTAAAAATACAAAATTTAGCTGGGCATGGTGGCACGTACCTGTAATCCCAGCTACTATTGGGGCTGAGGCAGGAGGATTTCTTGAACCTGGGAGGTGAAAGTTGCAGTGAGCCGAGATGGTGACACTGCACTCCAGCCTAGGCAACAGAGTGAGACTCCGTCTCAAAAAAAAAAAAAAAAAAAGTTAATCAGCTATTTGTGTTTAGCAGCATGGTAAATAAAAAGAAGTATTTAACACAAATAACTTCATAATCTGAGGTATATAATTTAGTTGCAGACATAAAAGATTTAAAATAATAATGCAAGATAGCATATACTTTATTACTTTTGTGGGCTGGAGCAACTCCTACTGGCTTGCAAAACCAATTGCTAAGTTTTCCAGTTTTGTGAGCTGGTTATTAAACACAGCCATTATTAGAAATTAACTTATATAAAGTTATAATTAAATAAAGTATACTAATAACAAAGGTAATAAATAGTCAAAACTCATCACTTTCTAGCTGTTTTACTACCTTTCACTATTATCTCTGATCTTGAAGTTATTTCTGTGTATTATATCCGTGTGGTAGAAATACTACATAACAACATGCCACAGTGTGTCTCTTCCTGACTGTGGTCAGTGACATCATACTGGTGACTTGAAATAGCCATGGTGGGAGTGTTTACACCACAGAAATTGAATCTACAAACCCGTCGAACCCAGACTCCCACCTCTCCACCCTCAGAGCCAGGTGCTAAACATTGCATATAAATATCAAATAGGAAGTACAGACTCTAAGAACCATCACTGGCCAGAGGAGAGTGCGATCACCTGAGGTTTGGGGGGCAGGGAGGTAGGCTTTGAAGCTGGCTCTGAAGCAGACTTGTTTTTTTGTGGGTCAGGACCACCCTCGGGGATATTTAGAACCAGGACAAATCACAGAATGCCCACATGTCCCTGGACGTTTTTATACAGGTGAAATCAGGTTAGCATGAGCATTAACAGTCTCTTCCAAGGTGAAACAAAGTAAACAAAAAGGCAACAGTAAGCCCGAAAAGAGTGTGTGTGTGTGTGTGTGTGTGTGTGTGTGTAAAGGACGTGGTGGGGTGATCTCACCCCCTCTGGCCGAGTGGTCATGGGATGATTGGATAACCTTAGTGATATCGACTGGAAAGAGTTAAAGACATTTCTGTGCTTCTCCTTCAGCCACTAGCTAAAGCCCCAGGGACAAGGTGTTCCCTTTGATCTTGCTGTACATCTGTAATAGAATTTTAAAAGATTGGGGGGAAAAAAAAAGGTAGGCTAATAGAAAAGGCAGGTTTAGAAGGTAGGCTAATAGAAAAGGCAGGTTTAGGAGGCTTCCTGGAAGCCAAGGAAAGGCAGTCTTTGAACTAGCACACCGGATCACTGTTTTTTCTACCGTAACTTGTTGCAGACCTCTGAAAGCCTCTTGGGGAAAAATTATAACAATGCATCATGGTGTTTATAACATGCAGGGAAGTAAAGTATATGACAACAATAGCAGAAAAATTAAAAAATTTTTTGTTGTAATAAAATGATTAAAACGGTAAATTTCATGTTATGTACATGGTACTAAAATTTTAAAGATATTAAAATAATAACATTTTTTCATTCTCTCCTCCTGGGTGAGAATAGGGGCAGTTACTGTTTTCCAATTGATGAAGGGAAGATTCTCTTGATTTTTCCTTTTTTTCAGATGGAGTCTCACTCTGTTGCTCAGGCTGGAGTGCAGTGGCGCAATCTTGGCTCACTGCAACCTCCACCTCCCAGGTTGAAGTGATTCTCCTGCCTCAGTCTCCCAAGTAGCTGGGATTACAGGCATGTGCCACCATGCACGGCTGATTTTTGTATTTTTAGTAGAGACGAAGTTTCATCATGTTGGCCAGGCTGGTATCCAACTCCTGACCTCAGGTGGTCCGCCCACCTCAGCCTCCCAAAGTGCTGGGATTGTAGGTGTGAGTCACTATGCTCAACCTTGAGATTTTTTTTTTTGGACAGGGTCTCGCTCTGTTGCCCAAGCTGGAGTGCAATGGCTTGATCTTGGTTCACTGCAACCTCTGACGCCCAGGTTCAAGCGATTCTCCTGCCTCAGCCACATGAGTAGCTGGGATTACACCTTCAACTAATTTTTGTGTTTTTAGTAGAGACGGGGTTTTGCCATGTTGGACAGACTGGCCTCGAACTCTGGACCTCAAGTGAGCCACCTGCCTCGGCCTCCCAAAGTGCTGGGATTACATGCATGAGTCACTGTATCCAGCCTTCTTGTTTAAAAACAAAAGAAACTTTAAATAAATAAATAAATAAATAGGTCAAGGACAATAATAGAAACAAAGTGGCAATTGCAATTGTTGAGGAGTTTTGGAAAAAATTAAAATTAAAATTAAAAAAGGCTTGAGCCTTAAGAGCTAACTGGTTACTAAGTAGCGCAGTGAGGGAAGTGGGAAACAAAGGAAGAGAAGACTCAGGACAAACAGAATCAGAGTTATTACTAGGGACTAGAGCCAGTGTCAGGTGAGGAGAGGCTGCTGGATCATGAGAAGCTCATGTGACAGGTAGGTACCATATTTCATCAGTGCTGAGGTGCCCATTGTGTCACAGCTGAACAACTAAAATCAGGATGCATCTTACACTTGATGATGTCAGTCACCATTGTCAGGGTGGCAGTCATTGCTGGGCATGCAGAAACTTGGGCATAGATGTTCATATTGTGGTCTTGTGTTGTTTAAATAAATATGTATTTATGTAAATTTAGCATAAAAATGAACATTTCTAATAAGGAAGCATGATGTCATGGTTTAATTGGTTTTTTTCACTTCTTCATGACAGATTAAATGATGGCATGTCTTATGATTGGTGGCACGTTAGTCAATGAAATACATGTTAATTTGCCATATATGATTATAAATTAACTATTTACAAATCTGTGTCCCATTTACACACCGTTTTGGGTCTTCTCATCTAGTAACTTTGTTGAACCGGAAATGTGTGAGTTAGATTGATCAAAATGCTCACTCAGAGGTGGCCATTCTGCATTCAGAACTGGCCAACAATTTACTAAATTTTGTTGTTAATTTCTAATAATGTATGTCTAAACAGGAACTATTTTGGCTTGGTACTGATGGATACTAAAGTTTATAATTACACATAGATAAGTGAGATTCTGTGTTTTTTCCTTAGCATCAAAGAGCTGAGCTGCCTTCTCATCTGTCCTCTTTGCAGTAGTGAACTGTCAATCAGTGTATCAGACCAGTGCCCTCCTATGTGCATGCCTGGGAGTAATCTCCTTCATTAGATATCCACTCTAAAATGCCTCTGCAAGCAGAGTGAATGCCACGTGTAAAGGAGCTGTGACCAGACAGTGAAGACTATGTTTGGGAGACCATGGGTAGATCATTTGCCTGTAGTGGATTGGGTGTGTATGGGAGAGAGCCACAGGTAAGGTGGTACGTTAGACTGGTACTGTGTTCATTTGGGGACAGGTCACAGTCAGTGTATACTGTGCACACTGAGAGTCACACACAAGTCAGTGCATAGTGAATCTTTTGTTAAGTGGGATACGCAGGCTAATGAGGGAATAGGAAGCTGCCAGGCTGCGATACAAAATTCTCGACAACCTTCATGAAGAATGATGGTTTCTATTCCAGGTGCATAGTTGTGGAGCATAATCCGTTTCACAGCTGGAGGCCTGTTTTATTTTTCAAATGAAATGGGAGAGAGAGGGGTGGGAAACTTGTCCTCTGATGGCTTAGCGGAGGCAAGGGTGGAAGATGGAGGATCCAGTTCATTTGTTTTCCTTTCATTAGGCTCCTGAAAAAATATAGACTAGGGATTTAATTGCATGGTTTGCTTCTCTCTCTGAAAAAGCTGGATTAGTAATTGCATTAACTTGTTACTATGCTTTGCTCTTAGCGATAATATAATTTTAGCTATTGCTTCCTAATTATAGGGTTCTCATTGTTCTAAAAATCCCATTCAGCATGTGTTTCATTTTCACTTTTATGAAGGGCATTGTGAATAAGAGCCCACATCTTTGAAAGACCTAAGCTGAGTTGAAGCTGTGACTTGCCCAAAGCCATTCCCCACTGTGACAAGTTGGGTGCTACTGTGAATTTTATCCTCCGTTGATGAATAATGCTATTGGCGAAGACCATATGCTCTGTTGCTTGCTGGAGTCCAGAGGCACTGCACAACCGAAGGATAATCACATCAAGCTGATGATGGTTTTTATTGGGTGGTAGTAATGGCAGGAGTAATGACAGTCATTAAAATCATGCTTCGAATCGCTCTGGGTCTTCAGAGCACAGCTAACTCAATGTGTCAAGGACAGGTCACTTCCAGAAGCTGTCTGGAAGGATTGCCCATTGACCCTTGTTCTTTGAGAATTGCAGGGCTGGCAGAAGGCAGCAGTCGGCCTCAGGTCTTCACCATCTCTTGCATCTACACTGGTGCTTTTGGTGTTTCTAGATGATCTTACTTAGGTGAGAATCAAAGTGGACTCATACAAAACTGAGCTAATTCATAGAAAGGCAATAGAAAAATACCCTTGAGATGTTCCACTTCACTTCAGCAAATACAAAATTTGTGATACCTGGGTACGCACTCAGTGCTAAAAGCTCTAAAGGATTTGCAGAATAAGATAGTTACTCTTCTGTGGGACCTACTCTTTGGGAAGGGAGGTATCTATTCACAGGCAACTATAGTGCAAGGCAACATGTGGTATTATATATGTGTTACAGGAGAACCTGATGGGTAAGGGGGATGTAAATTGGTTCAGACTAGGATGATTTGAAAAAACATACCTGGAGCACAGGGGAAAAATATACAAAAGTTAAACTTCCTCCAAATTCCTCAAAGGTGACCTTGAACAAGTCATTTAATTCTTCCTCTGTCAGATTCACCATCTGCAAAAAAAGGAATATTGGCCTAAAGGATTATTCATAGGGCAAAGAACCACTCTATCTATCTCACTGAAAGTTTGAAATGATAACAAAACCCTGAATTCTAGGTATAATTGAACAGTTAGAAATCAGAGGAACAGGAATTCCAGGTGGAGGTACCAGCATTAATAGGGGCCTAGTGGCAAGAAGGTGTTTTTCTAGCTGGAGCATAGGATTTTGTTGATGTTGTGTGTGTGTGTGTGTGTGTGTGTGTGTGTGTGTCAGTGTGTGTGTCTGTGTGTGTGTAGAGGTTATATGCACAGGCTCTTTCTTGATGAAGATAATCTCCCATTATCTTACTCCTCTCCAATAGTCTCTTTAAAATACTAAGAAAGCCAAGATAGAGGCTAGTTATTTCTTAGGTTACATCTAAAAAGATATTTATACAAAGAAAAGAAATGGGACAAGTAGATAATTTCTGTATTTCTTATATTTCTTGACTCATACAGAATCATGACTCAGATAATGACTTAGGGGCAAACTGAACATTTATAGCTGTTACCTTAACTAAGGGAAAACATTCTTCATAGCAGATAGTCTGAGTGCCAGAAAAAAAACCCACAGATTTTTATAGTCTGGTTTCAACCCACAGAATTCTACCTGCAGAAGAACAAATACTCAGAAAAGACTAAGGAAAATAAAAAGATTTAGCAGAAATATTAAACTAAATGAGATTTTATTAACAGTATTACCTTACATTTATTTAGTGCTTTGTAGTGGACTATTTTTCATTATTTGATTTTATGCTCACCACATTCCTGGGAGTGAAGCATTTTTGATACTATTCTGCCCCTTTTTCCAGATGTGGAAACTGGGGTTCCAAGAGATTCTATGACTTGCTGTGAATTTTACACTCAACAAGTTCTAGAATTAGAACTTGAACTTTTAACTCTTGCTGTAAGACTCATTCCAGCACAGTGTGTTGTCTTGAGATCACACAGGCAGCCTCCTCTCCTTATTTTTCTTGAGGAAACAGGTTCAGAGAGGTGAAGTGACTCACCAAAGATCATATAGTTAATGGCTGTGCTAGACCTCAAAGCAGGATGTCCTAACTTCCTGTTGTGTGCTCTTTTCATAATGCAAGGCTATACAGGATATAAATTTGAAATAAAATGTGTTAACCCATTCACTGCTATAAGAAATACCTAAGACTGGGTAATTTATAAAGAAAAGAAGTTTAATTGGCTCATGGTTCTGCAGGTTGTACAGGAAGCATAGCAGCTTCTGCTTCTGGAGAGGCCTCAGGAATCTTCCAATCATGGCAGAAGACAAAGGGAGAGTGAGGCATTTCACATGGCGGGAGCAGGAGCAAGACCTGGGGGATTGCCATACACTTTTAAACGATGAGATCTCACAAGAACTCACTCACTGTGGCGAGGACAGTACCAAGGGGGAAAGCCTCTCCATGATCCAATCACCTCCCACCAGGCCCCACCTTCCACATTGGAGATTACATTTCCACATGAGATTTGGAGGGGGACAGTCTCCAAACTGTATCAAAAACCACGGTAGACTCCTCCCACATAGTATTATTTCCATAGGGTGATGTCACTGCAAATGATACATGGTAAAATTCCTACAGTTAATTTCAAGAAAAATAAATAAGAACTAACATACTATGCATTTGGTTCTTTATTTACTTTATAGGAATTCACACATTCAATTCTCCTAACTACCCTATGAGGTGACCATGATTATTATTTTTATTTTATCATTGAGGAAAATAAGATACAGAGAGGTGAAGTAATCTGGCTAAGTAAATGTAGCCAGAAAATTGTAGGCCTGGATACAAACCCAAGTAGCAAGGCCCTGAAACCTCTTAGTCACTCAGTTATCAAGCCAGAATATAAAAATATTTGGGATTCAAAATAGGTGCTGAAATAAAGTCACATTTTCTTAGGAAACTCTTTTAACAAATTGAACAAATTAATAATGCCAATAACAGTATAGGGTAAATGTTCAGATTAATTAAGCACATAAGTAGCTAATGTCTGTTATACATCATCATCTCATCTAGTCACTAGCCAAGTTTTATACTGCTTAGTTCCCAAGACCATAGCAGATCTGGAAGCTATATGCTGTTGCACTTTTAAAAACACAGTCTATGCATTGCATAGACATTCAGATCAGTGTTTTTCTTATTAGTTTGACCCACTACAGTTTCTTTTACTTTACACACTTGCTTTTATTATCACATAGTAATGATATCTTGGGATTATGAAGAATCAGCTACACAATGGAAAACTAGACACCCTTTAAAAAGAAAGAAATTCTGTCATTTGCAACATCATAGATAAACCTGGAGGACATTATGTTAAGTGAAATAAGCCAAGCACAGAAAGACAAATGCTCCATGATTTCATTTACTTGTGGAATCTTAAAAAGTGGAACTTATAGAAGTAGAGAATAGAATGATGGTTACTCATGAATGGGGGGGTACAGGGTGGGAATGGGGAAAGGGGAGATGTTGGTCAAAGGGTACAAAGTTTGAGTTAGACAGGAGGAATAAATTTTAGTGCACAGCATGGTGACTATAGTTAATAATGACTTACTGTATATTTCAAAATTGCTAAGAGTACATTTTAAATGTTCTCACTAGAAAAAAAAAAGGTAAGTAGGTGAGGTGCTGGATATGTTAATTAGCTTGATTTAATCGTCCCTTGGTGTATCAAAATGTCACATTATACCCCATAAATATATATAATTATTATTTGTCAATAAAATATTTTTCTTCTAAATAGTTTGGATTATTTTATTTATTTATTTATTTATTTATTTATTT
>NW_016804447.1:4481507-4490156 GCF_001698545.2 Rhinopithecus bieti | reverse complement strand
AGCTCACTGCAAGCTCCGCCTCCCGGGTTCACGCCATTCTCCTGCCTCAGCCTCCCGAGTAGCTGGGACTACAGGCGCCCGCCACCTCGCCCGGCTAGTTTTTTGTATTTTTTAGTAGAGACGGGGTTTCACCGTGTTAGCCAGGATGGTCTCGATCTCCTGACCTCGTGATCCGCCCGTCTCGGCCTCCCAAAGTGCTGGGATTACAGGCTTGAGCCACCGCGCCCGGCCTATTTTATTTATTTTAATGACATGTCAAAACATTAAGAGTGCTTGAACTTTTTGTCTCTCTTTTAGAGATGGGAAAATTGAGTGAAGCAGGTTCAGATTCCCTGGAGTGAAGCGGGCAAAACCAGGGCAGTCCCTCCTGCAGTCTTTAGAATGCTGCTGTGGCGTTCAGTGGAGAAAGTTGGGGATAGGGGTATTGAATGAGCACTGCCCTTGGAGTCAAACAGGCATCTGACCATGTTTCTTTCTGTTCCTGAGGGTAAGACTCAACTGCTGTCTAAAGATTCTGAAGTCAAACACTCAAATGTACAAACACTCAAGAAATTCCTCTGGGCTTTGTATGTTCAGAGACTGAAGAGATGTAGCATTCTCTTATAAGAAAATTTTACTGATTCAACTGAGAATATGCAGAGGGAATGAACAAAGACTCCTCGTTCATCCAGAAATGGTTGCATTTCCGTATGACACACCATCTCATGAAATCTCTCTGCATTTCTAAAAGCTGTTTTCTTCCTGAAGATGTGCAGCTTGTACAGAGCCAATTACTCCCAAGTCCTTGGGGAATGCAAATATGCAGACAACTAGCGTCATGGCAAAGAAAAAGAGCCCTCAATGTTTTTTTTTTCCTTTTGTCCCTTTTTTTTTCTTTCAATAAGTGCAAATTCTACTATAACCTTAGTAACTTAGTAGTTCCTAAACTCCAGGAAAGCTGCAAGCCATTTACTTTGCTTATTATTTATGAAAAGCAATAAAAATTTGAGAGATATAAAAATTTCCTATTACATCTGTTTGGTCTTTCAAACTAAATTAAAATGGATAATAATATCTTATTTAGTCCCTGCTATGTGGCAGATACTATAGAACCATGATGTCTTTTACTCCTGACAACAGCTACAGAAAGGAGATATCTTTCTCTTGAGAACTGTGACAACTGCCATCAACATGACATTGCTATTTGGACTTAGAACTCAGACCACCTGTGTCAATATAACTTAAGTTACTTGTTCTGAAAACTTTTCATAGAATATATAAGACTGTAAAGCAACAAATAACTTATCTGTTTGCGTTAGGAAATTCCTTCTGATCAGTTTATCTGAGATAACAATCTGCTTCTCCTGGGCAAATTGCTCACTCTCATCAAGCCATAGTTTACTCATTAACACTTGCTTTAAGATCCTCCCTTTGTCCACCTTGGGCTAAGGTTACATCATGATTTCAGCCCAATTGCATTCAGTTCCCTTCTTTTTTTTTCTTTTCTTGAGACAGAGTTTCGTTCTTGTTGCCCAGGCTGGAGTATGGTGCAATCTCGGCTCACTGCAACCTCCCCCTCCCGGGTTCAAGCAATTCTCCTGCCTTAGCCTCCCCAGTAGCTGGGATTACAGGCATGCACCACCACTCCCAGCTAATTTTGTATTTTTAGTAGTGATGGGGTTTCTCCATGTTGGTCAGACTGGTCTCGAACTTCCAATCTCAGTTGATCTGCCTGCCTTGGCCTTCCAAAGTGCTGGGATTACAGGCATGAGTCACAGCGTCAGGACTTCAGTTCCCTTTTTGAAAGACTCTTGAGATTACTTGAACCAAGATCTCAAAACTCTATAAATATCCACCTCTGACGTATTTTTTCTGAGGTACCACTAAGACTTTGTCAAGATGGTGTTTTCCTTATTGAATTGTCTGACAGCATTTGAGGGAGTTTAACAATTCTTGTTTTACAAATGAGCAAAGAGAGGCCCAGATTTTCAGTAATTTGTCCAAATTCACTCCCTTAGTTAAGGGTTGGAGCCAGGATTCCAATCCAGAACTGTCTGACCCCATCCCATGTTCTTGACCGCTCTGCTACTGTGCCTTTCAGTTGGAATGAAAATTCAGTTTCTTTGGTTCCAACCATGGACATATTTGACTTTTGAGGAGTAAAAGAAAATCCAAGCAATCGTCGTCTTAGTCTGTTCTTGCTGCTATAACAAAACATCTTAGATTGAGTAATACATTAACAATGGAATTTCTTACCGTTCTAGAGGCTGGGATGTCCAAGAGCAATGAAATAGCAGCTGAGTCTGGTGAAGGCCTGTTCCTCATGGGGGGCTTCTTGTGGTGTCCTCACATGGTGGAAGGGCAAAAAAGGCCAAATGAACTCTGCTAAGCCCTTTTATTTATTTTATTTCATTTTCGAACAGGGTATTACTCTGTTACTCAGGCTGGAGTGCAGTGGCATGATCACAGCTCACTGCAGCCTCAACCTCCCAGGCACAAGTGATCCTCCTAATTCAGCCTCCAGAGTAGCTGGGACTACAGGTGTGCACCACAATGCCTGGCTAATTTTTAAATTTTTTGTAGAGATGGGGTCCCCCTACATTGCACAAGCTCTCAAGTCCTTGTATAAGAACATTAGTTCCATTCATGAGGGCAGAGCCTTCATAACCTAATTACCTCCTAAAAGTCCCGCCTCTTAATACAACTGCACTGGGTATTGAATTCCAACATGAACTTTGTAGGGAACACAAACATTCTAACCATAGCAATGGCCCAGTTTACAGTCCTGTGTAAAGCAGCTGCCGTGTGACCTTGTATGTTTAATTGTCTACGGGAATCCAATACTACTTCAGAATAAACCCTTACCGACATTCTCTGAGTAAAAGATGTAGGTCAGGCAAGGGCCAGGAAAACCAAATCTATAATTGGTGTGACCTTTAAACTATCAGTATATTATTCACCTGGTATATTAGTTTCCTAGAGCTGCTGTTAACAAATTACCTCAAAGTTGGTGGCTTAACACAACAGAAATTGATTCTCTCTAAGTTTTGAAGGCCACAAATTCAAAATCAAGGTCTTGCCAGGGCCACGTTCCCTCAAAAGTTCTGAGGGAGAATCTGTCCCGTGCCTCTCTCCTGGATTCTGGTGGCTCCCAGCAACCCTTGGCATTCTGTGGTTTGGGACTTTATAACTCCAACCTCTGCCTTGGTCTTCACATGGCTTTCTCTTTTTGTCTCTGTGTCTTCTTTTCTCTTTCTTGGAAGGACATTTCTCATTGGATTAAAGTCCCACCTCAGTCCAGGATGATCTCATCTTGAGACCCTTATCTTAATTACATCTGCAAAGACTTGTATTCAAATAAGATCACATTCTGAGGTTTCAGGTGGACACATCTTTTGGGAGCCACAATTCAACTTACTACAGTTAGTAAAGTTTGTTATCAACCCTGTATTAGCATCAACACTATTACATCTAAATAAAATGCCAATGAAAATAATATAAAGAATAACAATAATAGCTCATTTTTTAAAATGTAGTCTTTCAAAAAAATTTTTTTGAGACAGTCTCACTCTGTCACCCAGGCTGGAGTACAGTGGTGCAATCTCCACTCACTGCAAGCTCCGCCTCCCAGGATCGTGCCATTCTCCTGCTCAGCCTCCCGAGTAGCTGGGACCACAGGTGCCCACCACCATGCCCGGCTAATTTTTTTTTTTTTTTTTGTATTTTTAGTAGAGACAGGGTTTCACCTTGTTAGCCAGGATGGTCTCAATCTTCTGACCTCGTGATCCGTCTGCCTCGGCCTCCCAAAGTGCTGGGATTATAGGCATGAGCCACCGCACCCTGCCTCAACATTTTTTTATATGAAACCACTGTTTATGGGATATTACAGGGATCAGATGACGTTTGATTACAGCAGTGCATATATGGAAATTTTAAATATCTTATTCATATTATTGATTCTATGTAAACACAATGGCTTTGTGAAAAGACCATTTTCTAGAAATGTATCAAACATTTATCTAGTGCATATGGTGTTCCAAGCACTGGGGAGATACCTAAGTGATGACAGTACTGTCATTGTTCTTCTCCAGTTTGCAAAAAGAGAAAAGTGAGAAGGATGATGATAAAATGGTAGCTCCATGACCACCTCCAACTTAAAACCATCTATAGAAGAACATATTAAGGCTCAGAATATATGATTGCCATAGATGTTCGCAAGATTATTTATAATAACTCCACTGTGTTTTCTTCCTGTGTTACTCCCACACTGATAGTATATCACAGTAATTTCTGAACTGCATATTTTAACCAGAGCTAACTAGAATTTTAAAAACTTTTTTGACCCAGTGGAAATACATTTTACACTTGACCCAGTATATGAATCACTGAAATAAGTTTCACAAATCAATATTTACTCTTAGAAATATGATGAATCCTGATATTTTCTACTTTGTTGTACTTTATTAGTAATTTAAATTGATTTCAAAATGTACTAGTGGATAACCACAGTTTATTAAGTAGCATCAATCATTCTTTACCTTATCCACCCAAACACACATATATTAACAGGATTTCATAGTGAGTAGCATTCTTGCATTTCATACAGTTAATTTTAGGACATAATCTCATTTATATTACTTTGGTAGGAACAATATTTCAGGGGCTTTAAAGATACCGTTCAAGGCCAGGCATGGTGGTTCATGTCTGTAATCCTAGTAATTTGTGGATGCCAAGGGAGGAGAATCCCCTGAGGCCAGGAGTTCTAGATCAGCCTGGGTAACATAGTGAGACTCCCATCTCTAAGAAAAATTTAAAAATTAGCCGGACATGGTGATGTGCACCTGTAGTCCTAACAACTGGGAAGGCTATGGCGGGAGGATGGCTTGAGCCCAGGAGTTTGAGGCTGCATTGAGCTATGATGGCGCCCCAGCCTGGGTAACAAAGTGAGATCTTGTCTCTTAAAAAAAGATAGAGTTGGGCTGGGTGCAGTGGCTCATGCTTGTAATCCCAGGACTTTGGGAGGCTTAGGCGGGTGGATCACCTGATGTCAGGAGTTTGAGACCAGCCTGGCCAACATGTTGAAACCCCATTTCTACTAACAATACAAAAATTAGCCAGGTGTGGTGGTATGCACCTGTAATCTCAGCTACTCTGGAGGCTGAGGCAGGAGAATCGCTTGAACCTGGGAGGCGGAGGTTGCAGTGAGCTGAGATCACACCACTGCATTCCAGCCTGGGTGACAAGAGTGAAACTCCCTCCCCCACAAGCCCACATTAAAAAAATGCAGTTTAATAACTGGAAAAACCACATTAGATGATTTTACATTTGATTGCATATTGTTAGAATACATTTTTGAATATATTAATGCATTTAAAACATGAATAAATGATACTTTGCCTGTGTTCCTTTTCCCCTACAGACCAATTTTTTCAACTGCCCTACAGTAGCTTCCTCTTGCTGGTGCCTTTGGGCTGCCATGGCACCAACCCTGGCTCTACCTGTGCATGATCTTATAGTTCTGTGGTTCTCCACTGGTTCAATCACTCTGTTTCTATGATTCTGATTGGTTCAGCGTGGTCAGCTGCTTGTGTCCACCCTAGTCAGCAGTGATCTGATTGATTGAGGTCCTGTAGCCTACATGGCTGCTTTCCATAGCTTTTCTAAGGGGGTAGATATCAATCAGGGTCCCAGAAGTTAATAATATACTGCAATTGGGAAAACTGGAGATTTTAATAAGAAGTGATTTATAAAGATCTGGGCATAAGAAAACCACAAGAAACCACAAGGGATAGTAGTACAGTATCCTTGGGGATAACTGCAGGGCACCATTATTACTCCTGGGCCCAAAGAGGCAGTTACCAGAACTTAGGGAGAGAGCCATGTGGAAGGGCCTGCTGAACAGGACCTGCAACCTTTAATGAAGGTGTTACCAGCTGTGAATCCGACAGGTCTGCAGTAAACGTGATCCTTGCCTCCTTGGAGGAAATAATTCACTCAGAGGGCATACGGCAGTGAGAGACACATTTTAGAGCAGAATTAAAAGTTTATTAAAAAGTTTTAGAGCAGGAAGGAAAGGAAGCAAAGTACACTTGGTAGAGGGCCGAGCGGGCAACTTGAGAGATACAAGTGCCCTGTTTGATTGTTGACTTGGGATTTTACTCATTGGCATGGTTCCTGGGTTTCTGTTTCTCCTCCCTTGATTCTTCCCTTGGGGTGGGCTATCCTCACGCACGGTGGCCTGCCAGCGCTTGGGAAGGATCGCATGCAGTGTGCTTACTGAAGTTGTGTGCATGTTCACTTGAGACATTTTTCTCTTACAAGTATATGACCTTCCTCTTCCACTCTTAGAGGAAGGTATATACCAGCTAAACTCCACCATTTTGCATCTTAATTCACATGCTTGAGCCTGCTCATCCAACTCCTGAGATCTTATCTGGAAGCTGCTAATCACCAGCTTCAGGTGTTTTCTGTCTGTTGTTAGACTAGCTTTCCCTGGTGCCAGCTGACACCAATTATTATTTTAGAGAGACAGTTTAACAACTGCCCGACCATCACCTGATGGTAGGCTGACATTTCTGGGCTAAGAGGCCCCTCTCCTTCCCTGCTTATGTCTGCCTAACTACCTACATGAACAAAGGGACATAGCCAAGATGGGGCTGGGGTCTGGGGTGGTGGTGGCAGGGAGGAGAATTTGGAGGAGCAAATACAAAGTATCTCAAAGCACAGGAAGTGTGGATGAGAAGGGAATGATTGGCATCTCAACCACAGAGGTAAATCCACAAAGCTTTCTGAAAGAAAGCTTTTCTTTGTTTTTTTAATACTGCTGGAAATGACTTAGGAAGCCCCTATATGCCAGATACTCTTCTAAGTTTGTTATCTGTATTAATTCATTGAATACTAAAATAGCCCTCTGAGGAGGATAGTGTTGTCCTTTGTAGAGGTGGAGGGATGCTTTTCATTGAAGTCTAACATACATAAAATGCACACGTATATGACAGATCCATAATTTTCACAAAGGCAACACACTCAGGCAATCAGCCTGCAGGAAAGAAAACATGACCAGCCACCTAAGACTCCCTTTCCAGTCTCCACCACCCTCAATGGTGTTGATATCCAACACCAACACTGAAACCGCCTTTACAAAAATTATATCAGTAAAAAAAATTGTAACAGTGAGCTGGGCTACTCTCATCCCACCCCCATCTTGCCTTTCCCTTAATTATTCCTGGGCTTTGGGGCTGAGCTGAATTTGAGAGACATTTGGGTAAGTTTAAATGATAATAGGCCTTCCCTCAAACTCAATTGCTTTTCTAAAGCTACGGGGAGGCCTCTAGGCTAGGGGAAGGAGAATAGCCTGAGTCTCTTGCTAAGGTATAGACATGAAGAATTGTTAGTCATTATTCTGGAGGTTATAGGAGATGCAGCTTCCCCAGTGATTCCTGCAGATAACATCTCTGTTGTAGGCTGGCTTTTTGAGATATCTTTCCAGGTTTTTTTGTATGTCTGACACCCACGGCTTCACCTTGAGGCTCCACCTGGACCCTCAACCGCACTCCTGTGGCCCCACCCAGAAGCAATTCAGTGCACAGGAGGACAGCTTTGACCCCCTATGGTTTCATCTCTGCCCCAACCAATCAGCAGCAGGCCTAGCCAGCCCCATCACTTCCCCCAAACTGCCTTTGAAAAACCCCTAACCTAGGAGCTTTGGAGGAGAATGATTTCAGTACTAAATTAGTCCCCACGTGGCATGGCCGGCCTTGTGTCTATAAAACTCTTTCTTTAATGTAATGCCATGGTTTTTCTTTGTGCAGTCACAGGAAGAACACCTCAGGCAGTTACAACACTATCCTAATATCCACCACCAATGGAGGATTTGTGCCATTTTTTGTACTTTATGTATTGAAGTCGCACAGTACTAATTCTTTTGTCTATGACTTTTTAGCTCAACTTTATGTTTGTAGCAACAGACTTAATTTGAAAATTGTGGTAAAATATATACAACACAAAATTTACCATTTTATCCATTTTGAAGTTTACTACAGTTCAGTGCCATTAAACGCATTCACAATGTCATGTAGCCATCACCAGTATCCACTGCCAGAACTTTCTCCACATTCCAAACGGAAACTCTATACTCATTAAACAATAACTCCACTCTCCCCTTCTTCCCCCCAGCCCCTGGTAACCACTATTCCACTTTCTGTCTGTGGGAATTTGCCTATTCTAGGCACCTCATATAAGTGGAATCATGCGGTATTGGCCTTTCTGTGTTTGGCTTATTTCATTCACATTGTCAGGCCTCTGAGCCCAAGTCAAGCCATCGCATCCCCTGTGACTTGCACTTATATGCCCAGATGGCCTGAAGTAACTAAGAATCACAAAAGCCGGGCGCTGTGGCTCAAGCCTGTAATCCCAGCACTGTGGGAGGCCGAGACGGGCGGATCACGAGGTCAGGAGATCGAGACCATCCTGGCTAACACGGTGAAACCCCATCTCTACTAAAAACTACAAAAACTAGCCGGGCGAGGTGGTGGTGCCTGTAGTCCCAGCTACTTGAGAGGCTGAGGCAGGAGAATGGCATGAACCCGGGAGGCGGAGCTTGCAGTGAGCTGAGATCTGGCCACAGCACTCCAGCCTGGGTGACAGAGTGAGACTCCATCTCAAAAAAAA
>NW_016804447.1:4438239-4479739 GCF_001698545.2 Rhinopithecus bieti | reverse complement strand
AAAGGGCCAGGCATGATGGCTCACGCCTGTAATCCCAACACTTTGGGAGGCCGAGGTGGGTGGATCACGAAGTCAGGAGTTCAAGACCAGCCTGGCCAAGATGGTGAAACCTTTTCTCTACTAAAAATACAAAAAATTATCCAGGCATGGTGGCACGTGCCTGTAATCCCAGCTACTCCGGAGGCTGAGGCAGAGAACTGCTTAAACCTAGAGGGGCGGAGGGTGCAGTGAGCCGAGATTGCGCCACTGCACTCCAGCCTGGGAAACAGAGCAAGACTTTGTCTCAAAAAAGAAAAAAAAAAAAAAACAACTTTTCCTTCCTGATTTCCACCAAAAGTCCTTTGGCTAATTCTTATTGAAATGATCCGGGTTATCTGCATAGCCCCAAATAATCACTATGACCGGATAAATGGTTTATGCTGCCTGTTCAGGCCTGAGACTTCTCCTTACTTCTTGGCTAGAGGAGAGTCTGGAACTTTGATTAACAGTCTGTCATGATTCTTAGCCAAGAAGGAGGGATATTTCCCCAAAGAAAATCAGGATCCTTTTAGCAAAAGACATGGGATATTTTTCCCACACAGAACTATACTATCCACCTGCTGAAGGTTTCCAAATTTATTTCTTTCTGGTCCAGATCTCACCCCTGAACTATAGGTTTGTGTATCAAATAGCTTCCTTGACTCCTCTTATGGGCATCTTAATCTTACTGATACAGTTTGGCTCGGTTGACCACCCAAATCTCATCTTGAATTGTACTCCCATAATTGCCGCTTGTTGTGGGAGGGACCCAGTGGAAGATAATTTGAATCATGGGGGTACATTCCCCCATACTGTTCTCATGGTAGTGAATAAGTCTCATGAGATCTGATGGTTTTATCAGGGGTTTCTGCTTTTGCATCTTCCCCATTTTCTCTTGCCGCCACCACGTAAGAAGTGCTTTTCACCTCCCATCATGATTCTGAGGCCTCCTCAGCCGTGTGGAACTGTAAGTCCAATTAAACCTCTTTTTCTTCCCAGCCTCGGGTATATCTTTATCAGCAGCATGAAAACAGATTAATACACTTACCCTGTCCAAAATGTATCTCTTGATTATGAGCATCACACCCCCACCCTATCCTATCCCCAACCTGTACTTTCTTTACTTACAAGCAAGAAGAACTGGCACCGGCTAACTTAGGCAGGCAGAATGTGCTGGAAGGCTTTGGGACTTGCAGAATTGATGGCAGGCTAGAGTCCTGGACTTGGAACTAGGAAGAACAGCAACTGCCTTGCAAAGGAAAAAACCGATTAGGAGGCAGCGCCTGGAGGGACTGAATTTTGTCCTTCTTCAGATTCACATTCCAGGAAAGGATTACCTGATCGGACTATCTCAGTCATGTATGGCCTCTCAGCTTGACTATAACTCATAAGAAAGAGGTGTTCCCGTCGGGTGCTGTGGCTCACGCCTCTAATCCCAGCACTTTGGGAGGCCGAGGTGGGCGAATCACCTGAGGTCAGGAGTTCAAGACCAGCCTGGCCAACATGGTGAAACCCCGTCTCTACTAAAAATTCAAAAAATTAGCCAGACGTGGTGGTGAGCACCTCTAATCCCAGCTACTTGGGAGGCTGAGGCAGGAGAATCGCTGGAACCCGGGAGGCAGAGGTTACAGTGAGCCAAGATTGCACCATTGCACTCCAGCCTAGGTGACAGAGAGAAACTCCGCCTCAAAAAAACAAACAAACAAAAACAAACAAACAAACAAACATAAAACAAAAGGTGTTCCCTAACAAGAAATGAGGGTGCCGTTAGGGAAATGGATGCTGGACATTCCAATACCCAACACATATTCCCTCTACACCCTGTTCTTCCCAAACTCATTAGATGTCTTCTCCATTTGACATGTTACTCAAGTAAAAAACCTGGCAGTGAGCCTGAGTTCCTCACCTCTCCTCACCTCCACACCCAAGGTGTCAGCAACCCCTACAGCTCTGCTTCAGAAAGGTATCCCAGCAGTGTTTATTTCTGTCTCCTTCACCTCTACCTTCCGCATCTGCACCATGACTCTCTCTCAGCTGCAATTCCATAATGGCCTCCAACTAGTTTTTCTGCCTCCCCTTCTGCTCCATGCAGCAGCTAGCATGATCATCTCAAAATACAAAACAAGTCCTGTCACCCCTGCTTAAAGCCTTGCAATGATCTCTTATTGATCTTGAAATAACATCTAATCACAAGATAGTCCTATGACAAAGTGGTGATGAACCGAGACTCTGAAGTCAAATTGCCTGGGTTCCAAATCTAAGTTCCACCCCTTACCAGCTAGATTTCCTTGGAAAAGTTATGTAGCCTCTCTGGGCCTCAGTGCCCTCATCTGAAAAGTGGGAATAACAATAGTATTTAATTATAGGATTGTGTAATGATTAAATTACTTGGAATAGCATCTGACACAAAGTAAGTGCTAAATAAACATTAGCTATTATCGTATAAGGACCCATTTGATCTGGTGCCTGCCCTCTCTCTGACTACATCTCCCTCTACTCTCCATTCTTTGTTTCCATGGTCCCACCGGACTGACACCCTGATTTTCTTAGAACATTCCAATTCTTTCTACCTCAACACCTTTACATTGCTCTTCTGTGTGCCCACATGTTCTTCTACCAGATTTCACGTGGAGCTTAAATACCACCTTTTCCAGACAGGCCTCACAGTATCTAAAGTCACTCTTCCTCCCCACCTTTGTTACTCTGTTCCATCACCCTGTTCATATCCTTCAGTGTGCTTATAACATTGAAATGATCCAATTTATTGCTTTTCTATTTATTGTCTGTTTTCTTGTCTAGAATGTGAGTTCCATGAAAAGAGAAAGCTTGACAGTCTTGTTCACAGCTCTTAAAAATATACTTGGCACCTAATAGGCACTCAATAAATGCTTGTTGAATGAATTAATGAATTTCGGATGACTGAAGGAATGAAATATTTGCTAAATCAACAGGATCAACCTTGTCATTGAACCACATACATTTCAGCTTCAAGAGTTCCTAGCAACAGTGTGTTTCGAGGTATCACCATTGTAAGTATAACTGGGGAGGTAACTCCCAGATACAAATTATTTCCTGGATATAATTCTGCTTGTTTTGGGTTTCGGTGAGCTTCTATTTTTGCTGTTCTGTGACTGAGTCAGCTGTAGAACTGGGGAAGTGCGATGGACAGGGAGTCAGGAATCCTGGCTTCCCATAAGGGATCTGATTCTCAGTAGGTGTGTAACTGTGAGAAGTCATCATTTCTGTGAGCCTTAGCTTCCTTGTCAGTAATGTTGGGGATGAAATATAATGACTTCCAAGGATATGGAGAAATTAGAACTCTTGTGCATTACTGGTGTGAGTGAAAATGGTGCCGCCACTGTGGAAGACATTAGGGAGGTTCCTGAAAAATTTAAAAATAGAATTAGCATGTAATCCAATAATTCCATCTTTAGGTATACACCTAAGATAATTGAAAGGAGGGACTTGAACAGAAATTTGGACATCCATGTTCATAACAGCATTATTCACAATATCCAAAAGGATAACCCAAATATTTATTAAATAATAAATGGATAAACAAAATACATACATATATGTACACACACACACACAATGGAATATATTCAACCTTAAAAAGGGAAAAAAAATTCTGACATAAGCTACAATACAGGCAAACCTCAAAAACATGCTAAGTGAAATAGGCCAGACACAAAAGGAGAAATATCATATGACTGCCCTTATCTGAGGTACAATTTGACTTTACAGTAGCCAAATTTATAAAGAAAGAAAGCAAAATAATGGTTACCAGGGGCTGGGAGGACAGAGGGAATGGGGAGTTATTGTTTAATGGGTGTGAAGTTTCAGTGGGGGATGATGGAAGGGTTTGAGAGATGGATGGTGGTGATGGTTGTACAACAAGTAGATGTACTGAATGCCACGGAACTGTAAACTCTAAACAATTAAAATGCTACATTTTATGTTATGGATATTTTACCACAATCAAAAAATAATAGCGCCCTTTTTTCGAGGTAGTTTCAAACATTAAGTGAGTTAATGTATGTCATCATCTACCATAGTTGGTATTCATAGTTAAATCGATGTGAAACTGTAAAAACTGACTGTAGGCAGTGGTAAATAAGGAGAATCTTTAAATCTTGAAATATTTATCAGCAGAGACATTACATGCACATAAGATGTAGTCAAAAGCATCCCGGGAAAAAAGCAATGATGGATGAAATGTGTGCCTGGCCGCCTTTACCAATATTTCATTCTACTTTAGCTGAACCCAGGGTAAGTGGAGGGAAGTCCTTCTCTGCAAATAACTGGATCATTATCACTGTTTATTCTAAAGCAGGCTAACATATTTGGAAGCAATCTCCCTCTACTCTCCATTCTTTGTTTCCATGGTCCCACCGGACTGACACCCTGATGTCAGTGGTGACAAAATGCCAGAGAGTCCCCCTCACTCAGCAGCAGAAGCCTTCACCATTGTCCTGCATGGGGGATGGTGGACACAGGGTCATGACTGGACTCCTCTTGACTTTTCTCTGGGAAGGCAGCTCTGCCCCGTACTCTTCTGGTATTCCTTGGCTCAGTAAGGAAACATCAACTCACCCAGCCCTTGAAGTTTAAGAAACCAATTTTTCACTCCAATGTGGGAAGTCTCGAGGTGTGAAGAGTTCACAGTTACATGATAACAGGGACTCTGTGAGGTTAGAGACCTGACACTTTATCCTCCAAGGTTTTCTTGACTCAGAGCCTCTCTCAGTTTCCCTTCCAGCTTGACCTTTCTTGACCCCATTGCCCTGGTTCTTGAGAAAACCACATTCTTTCTGGCAGGTTCTAGGCCCATGTCCTGGCTTGGAAAGAACAGTTCTTTGGTCAGCCTCTGGAGTATCATTCAGAGCTGATTGCTCTGCCTCTGGTGTTTACATGTCTAACATTAACTTAACCCTTCAAGAGCTCTTCTGCAGCACCCCATGCCTTTATCATTTGAATAACTTCAGGTCTGCACACCCTCCCAGCCCCAGCTTTTCCTCTCACAGTTTCACCCCTAATCACTTTTACTTGTTAGTTTGGGGATCGATTTCTCTGCCTTCTGGTTCATTTTTGCTGTTAACATCTGTAAGGTAGTTGCTCTTGCAAGTTACAATGAATGCACAAAGAGAAGGGGAAGGACCTGCCAGGCACGGTGGATCACACCTGTAATTCTAGCACTTTGTGAGGCCAAGGTGGGTGGATCACCTGAGGTCAGGAGTTCAAGACCAGCCTGGTCAATATGGCAAAACCCTGTCTCTACTAAAAATACAAAAATTAACTGGGCATGGTGGCACATGCCTGTAATCCCAGCTACTCAGGAGGTTGAGGCAGGAGAATCGCTTCAACCTGGGAGGCGGAGGTTGCAGTGAGCCAAGATCATGCCACTGCACTCCAGCAGGGGTGACACAGTGAGACTCCATCTCAAAAAGAGAGAGAGAGAGAGAGAGAGAGAGAGAGAAAGAGTGAGAGAGAAAGAGAAGGGGAAGAACCCTAGTCATTCATGAATCTAACCCATGAGATGGAAGCGTCTCACATCCCCCACCTCAGGCTGTGTGAACACAGGCCAGAGAGTATCACTGGGTAAGAGCACAGGCGCTGGGGGCATCTATCACTCATAAACTGAGTAACCTCAGGTTTATTTCATAATCTCTCTGTGTCTCAGTTTTCCTCTCTGAAAATGGGAATAATAGTAATGGTACCCATCTCGGACTGAGTTAATATATTAAAAATATGTAGAATAGGCCGGGCACAGTGGCTCATGCCTGTAATCCCAGCACTTTGGGAGGCCGAGGCAGGCAGATTGCCTGAGATCAGGAGTTTGAGACCAGTCTGGCCAACACGGTGAAACCTCGTCTCTACTAAAAATACAAAAATTATCTGGGCATGGTGGCAGGTGCCTGTAATCCCAGCTACTCGGGAGGCTGAGGCAGGAGAATTGCTGGAACCCGGGAACCGGAGGTTGCAGTGAGCCAAGATCACACCATTGCACTTCAGCCTGGGTGACCAGAGTGAGACTTTGTCTCAAAAAAAAAAAAAAAAAAAAAAAAATTGTAGAATAGAACTGGCAGTAGAAAGTTCTCAATAAATGATGGCTTCATTAAAAGTTTATGTAAATCTGTCTCTAATTTTCTTTTGAGAGAGTAGCAATGAAAGAGTAGGGTACTCATTCACTCACATAACACAAAACCTCTTGTATTGGTACTCTTTTGGTTGCAAATGGCAGAAACCCAGGAAGCCATGTTAAGAAAAAAAAGTAGGAAGGAAAAGGGAGTCAGTGGCTTCTGTCACTGGGGAAAATAGTAGAGTTGCTGAAGGAAAAGTTTTAGGAATCATTGCTACAAAAACTGGGAAGAGACTCATTCCAACTGGGATTTTCTCTCTCCCATCTGCCTCTGTGTCTACTGCTTGTGTCTTGACATAATTCCTATTGCAGATGGCCTAGACTTTTCTACATAGCAAGAAACATGTGTGCTGGCCAACCTAGCATAGCCATGTCAGCAGAAGAAATGTTTCATTTATATGTAGATCAAATATGCCATGGCCTATTTGAACTAACACAACATATAGATGAAACACATCCAACAACATAGTGTATTGACGGGGCATGGCGGGGTGAGACAGGGGGTCCAGGAAGCCGACTCTGAGAGTTTAGTGTGCCAGATGTTGATTAAAGAGTGTTCTTTCATTAAAAACCTGTAGAAAAGAGGAAACGGAAGCAGCACTGGGCAAAAGGGAAGTTGATCTGTAAATCAGGCCAGATGATTTAAACCTTGGTCAAGCCCACAGAAGCTGTGGTGCTAAAATGCCGTGTTAGAGATGCTTTACATTGAACCACAATGTTGGACATGGAGTCTCACGTTGGTTGATCTCCGGATGTGGGCTTTTCTCAAAAGGGCATAACCTTAAATAAAACCATTCTCTTGCTCTTCGGGGAGGCGGCCCCTGAAGGGACTCTTTGCTGACAGCACTACCTCAGCTGTGGCAATAAGTCCTTGACTGAAATGGAATCTGGGTGGCAATCATAGTGTCTATCATTGAGTAGAAATTAATTTCTTGCTCATCTAACAGTCCTGGCAGGTGTCCAGCTAGGCAAGTAGGCTCTCTTCCATAAAGTCATTCAAGGACCCAGGTTCAAATGCAGCTTCACCAAAACGTAAGATCTCATTGCCATGTGTATCTCGCTGGCAGAGGATGAAGACGCATGGAGGATCACACACAGGAGGATTTTACAGGCCAGTTGCGAAAGGGACACATACTATTTCATTGACATGGCAATGCTGAACTGCAAGGAAGGCCCTGTGCACAGGAAGAAGAGGAAATGGATTTTGGTGAACAGCTATCAGTCTCTACCACAGATGCTTTTACTCCTCCTCTCTCACCCCTGGCTTCCAGTCCCAGACCCCTCACTGTATGCAACCTCCTGGATAGTGGTTGCTTTTCTCATGAGCAGGAGCCTACTGGTGCTAAAATGACTTGTTAGAGATGTTTCGCATTGAACTGCAATAGCTGGACATGTAGTCTCATGTTGGTGATTCACTCCTCATCCACTCCCAAATACTGATGACTATGATTCTCTCATGACCCAGTCATATCCCACCCCCAAGTTCCCTGGATTGCTTTTCACTCTGAAGACTCTGCCTTCTTCATAGTAGTATGTATCCCTTGATAATGCTTCTCCCAAAAGCCTCCTCTCCTTAGAAGCTTTCCAATTGAGCAGATTCCTGCTATTCTCCTCTTCTCTCTTCCTCTTTCAAGTTAAGACGTGGAACTCAAGCAGACATATGTATACCCTGTCCCCAGCTCCTGAAGCTTTCTTTCCTCCTGACTGTGCTTTAAGACATGAAACTGCAACGGGCTCCTCCTTATTTTTAGTTTTTATATTTGGTGTGTTTTGTCTCAGCTTATTGTTCAACTGCTTTCTATATCTGGTTTTCAGGATCTAAGTGGCAGAAAATTTGAGAAGTTTTTGCACAGGACTTAAAAAGTAGTGTGTATGTATTTAGGCATTAAGTCCCTCCCTCCCTTTTTCCCTACCTTTCTTCCTCTCTCCTCCCTGTAGCAGAGATAGTTAGCTGACTACCAAAGATTCACGCTCCCTTTCCGTTGTATAGGGTTGTTGCTCAACCAGGCCCCCCTACCCGCCTTCCTTGGCATACCCCCATTTCTAACTGAGGCCATATGACTAGCCAAGGAGTCATTTGTGTCACCTCCGGGCTAAAGTGGTGAGCATCTTCTGTGCCTTTCCCATGACATGTCTCATGTTTGCACTGTTTTTAGGGGCCACATGTTGAAGATGGCAGTGTCAAGATGGAAGGAGGCTGGATCCCTGCGTTACCACTTGGTGGAGAGCTGCCCAAGCAGGCACATCTGCTTTAGACTTTGCACAAGCCAAAAATAAACTGAGAGTGCCGGGCGTGGTAGCTCACGCCTGTAATCCCAGCATTTTAGGAAGCTGAGGAAGGTGGATCATTTGAGGTCAGGAGTTCGAGACCAGTCTGGCCAACATGGCAAAACCCCGTCTCTACTAAAAATACAAAATTAGCCAGGTGTGGTGGCACATGCCTGTAATCCCAGCACTTTGGGAGGCCAAGGCAGGCAAATCAACTGAGGTTGGGAGATTGAGACCAGCCTGACCAACATGGAGAAAACTCATCTCTACTAAAAATACAAAATTAGCTGGACGTGGTGGCCCATGCCTGTAATCCCAGCTACTCGGGAGACTGAGGCAGGAGAATCACTTGAACCCGGGAGGCAGAGGTTGCGGTGAGTGGAGATCGTGTCATTGCACTCCAGCCTGGGCAATAACAGTGAAACTCCCTCTCAAAATAAATAAATAAATAGAAATAAAAATAAAATAAACTGAGCTTTACTACTGGGCTTGCATTTAGCCTACTCTGACTAATATACTCCCCTTCCTTTATCAAATATTTCTTAGCCCCTACTGTTTGCTAAGCACCATGCTGGATATTAAGAATACAAAGATAGGCTGGGTGCAGTGGCTCACGCCTATAATCCCAGCACTTTGGAAGGCCGAGGTGGGTTGATTGCGAGATCAGGATTTCGAGACCAGCGTGGTCAACATAGTGAAACCCCATCTCTACTCAAAAAAAAAAAAAAAAAAAAAAAAAAAAAATTACAAAATTAGCCTGGTGTGGTGGCACATGCCTGTAGTCCCAGCTACTGGGGAGGCTGAGACAGGAGAATCGCTTGAACCCAGGAGGCAGAGGTTGCAGTGAGCCAAGACCGTGCCATGGCACTCCAGCCTGGGCAACAGAGTGAGAGTGTTTCAAACAAAACAAAACAAAACAAAGATAAATAAAACACAGTCCCCCAACTCAAGGAGTTCATAATCTAGAGGGAGAAATGGATGTATACTTACATATTTTTGTTGCAATGTGTTAAATTCTGTATTACAGATATGTACAGAGTATTATGGGAAGGCAGAGGAGGTAGTTTGCATGGGGACAGGAGTGTGGAAAGGATGACTGGAGGTCAGCAAGTCACTGACAGGTATTCCAAAGAGATGAGCATGAACAAAGGTGGAGTCAGGGAAATGAAGTTCATGGGTATATATGCGTGGTGGAGGGGAAAAGGGATGAGGGGATGACAAACTAGGGAACTTTTGTTAGGATATGCTGCTTGTGGATTCTATTGGAAAGGAAGTTTATTGAGCGGGGATAATTAAAACAAGCCTAAAATGTAATTAAATCTCTACTTAAAAGTAATAGTCTTCCTATGGGACCACGATACATCTGACTTCCCAGGGAAAAATATCACTGGGACTCAACCTTGAAGGTTGATTTTCACATAATCTTTAAACTCTAATAAGTGCTTGATTCAAATGTAGCTTGACTCTGCTTAAAGGGAATGAAACTGCTATTTCAGAGTCAGATAATTACCTGTTTTTCACATCCTATGTGCTTGGAAATCTGCTTTTTCTGAACCACCAACTGTTTCCTCTGCTTTCCCGAGAGTTCTGATAACCAGTGGACAAAAGGTCTTGCTGAAGTTCTAGTGATGGTATTACACCGAATCACACGGGATGGTCAGCATTCGACTATTTTGTACTCGAAATATGGCAGTTTCATAAGGTTCTGCCTAATGTAACCACAGGTTACATTCTTTTTTTTTTTTTTTTTTTTTTGAGATGGAGTCTCACTCTGTCACTCATGCTAGAGTGCAGTGGTGCAGTCTCGGCTCACTGCAGCCTCCGCCTCCCAGGTTCCAGCGATTCTCCTGCCTCAGCCGCCTGAGTAGGTGGGATTACAGGCATGCGCCACCATGCATGGCTAATGTTTTGTTATTAGTAGAGATGGGGGTTTCACCATGTTGGCCAGGCTGATCTCGAGCCCCTGCCCTCAGGTGATCTGCCCGCCTCGGCCTCCCAAAATGTAGGGATTACAGGCATGAACCACCATGCCCGGCCGGTAGTTTTAAATCCTTGATCCCAATTCTTCACTCCCTGTAGCAGCATATATCAGAACCCTCATCGTAGCGCCAACACGGGAGCAGTATACTTCTCTGCTCCTTGACTTTGGGTTCTGCCACGGATGTGCCTTGAGCAATGGAATATTAACAGATGGGATGAAAGAGAAGGCTTGCAATGTGCTTGTGCAGTTGAACTTTGCTTGTGCTTCTGTATCACTTGGAGATGTATAGCTTCCCAGGTCGTCCCTGCAATTTCATGCTGGGCCCAGAATGATGGAAGTTTTATCTCACTTGTAAAGAGACCCAAGACAGGAATATTCCTTTTCCACCTCTCACGATTGTCATCTGAATGTTGGCTGGAACTGGGGCAGCCATTTGAGACCATTACAAGAGCCTGCCTGGAAAAGACTAGCCATTGCACAGAGGGTGGTAGAGCAGCAAGATGAGAGAAACCCATGTCCTGGTCATGCCACAGAGCTACTGAATTGCCAGCCTAAAACCACTCTGTCTCCACATCTCTTGCTATATAAAATAATAAAGGTTCTCACTTTTTAAGTCATCCCATTTAGATTTTCTTTTCTTTTTCTTTTCTTTTTTTTTGAGACAGGGTCTTGCTCTGTTGCCCAGACTGAAGTACAATGGTACAATCATGCGTCACTGCAGTCTCAACTTCCTGGGGCTCAAGTGACTCTCGCATCTCAGCATCCAGAGTAGCTGGGATTACAGGAATGCACCATCACACCTGGCGAACTATTGCATTTTTTGTAGAGATAAGGTTTTGCTCTATTGCCCAGACTGATCTTGAACTCCTGGGCTCAAGAGATCTTTTTATCTTGGCCTCCCAAAGTGCTGGGATTACAGGTGTGCGTCACCATGCCCAGCCTGGATTTTCTATTAACAGCTATTTGTAGCATCTCAATGGATCGCTCAGGAATCATACACATCATGACTTTCAACTCTTAGAGATGTTTAAAGGTGTAAAAAGTCATACACGAAAAATTAAATAACTCTCTCCACCTTACAGATGGAGTAAGATTTGTTCAGATGATGCTAGAAAACGCCCTTCAAAGGCTGCAACAAGTTTGACTTCTTTTGACCTGAACAGATTGTTTTGGTTTATCATCAAACTGTTTTGTGTTATTTCCATTCTTTTGAAGTGCAATTTCCTTGCATGAAGGAAAAGGTGTAAACGTATAGATATTGTGTATTACATATTTTCTTGATCAGGGGTTTACAAACACAGCTAATTCATTATTAATGTCCAGGCACAGCTCTCACTCTTCTGTTAGTCACTGTAGGAAAAAGGCAACACTGCATAGTTGAAGGAGCAGCATTTTTGGAGTTCATTAGTCCTGAGGTCAAGCCTTGGCTATCTGGGCAATCGTATGCAAATCACTTAATGCTCTTAAACCTCAGTCTCCTCATCTGTGAAATAGGGATAATGATATGAACTTCAAATTTGAGGAGTGAAGTATAAAGTGTCTGATACATAATAGGAGCTCGTAAATGATCATTGTCTTCCTCTTCCCCAGCTCCCAAGACAAAACGCATCTTTGGTTTCAAAGATTACTAGGCTCAAATATCATGAGTGCTTGGGCTTGGAAAAACCCATGCCATACTGCTAAAGTCAGGAACAATCATTTCAGAAAATGAGGAATAAGACAGGGCTGTCTTCCTGGAATGTACCACGTGTTCTCAGAAAGTAAGCCAAGATATTAATAGAAGGTGGGTATTAAAGATACCCTCACCTCAGTCCCTCAACTCATATATTTATTTTTATTGTAAAATATATGGTAAGCAAGATATCTTTGAATAGGGCAAGATATTTTTGTTTTTTTAAATTTTATTTTCATTTTTTTTTTCTTTTGAGATGGAGTCTTGCTTTGTCACCTAGGCGGGAGTGCAGTGGTGTGATCTCAGCTCACTGCAACCTCTGCCTCCTGGGTTCAAGTGATTTTCCAGCCTTAGCCTCCCAAGTAGCTGGAACTACAGGCGCTTGCAACCATGCCCAGATAATTTTTGTATTTTTAGTAGAGACGGGGTTTCACCATGTTGGCCAGGCTGGTCTTGAACTCCTGACCTCAAGGGATCTGCCCACCTCAGCCTCCCAAGGTGCTGGGATTACAGGCGTGAGCAACCATGCCCGGCCTATTTTTAGATTCATCTGCTATTCAAACTCAGGAACTATATTTCCTTTTCTCCTTGCTAAATGCCGTTTTCTCCATGATGTCTCTCTCCCTGTTAGGATAAGATGTTTTGGTTATCTGAAATTTGGTAATGTCAGTTTTCCTAGGCAGGGTGTGTGTGTGTGTGTGTGTGTGTGTGTGTGTGTGTGTGTATCTTTCTAATGGTGACAGTTCAAGGCTTTCTGAAGGAATCCAAGCTGTATGAACCAAATCAAAACTTCCTATCCCCTGTGAAATCCCTGACATTGACTCCTGTTGGTTTCTTTGTACCTTGTCTTCCTCCCCCAACAGTGCCTGAACATGAGGGATCTTCCTGGGGCTGCACGAGCTGATGCTCTGGTCGACAGTTTAGGCAGTTCATGATGTTGGGTGCATAGTTCGCTTGGAATGAGGACTCTGCATGAAGAATAGATTTGAGATAGATTCATCAACTCATAGCTTTTTTTATTTTGTTTATTTATTTATTTTTTGAGACAGTCTTGTTCTGTTGTCCAGGCTGGAGTGCAGTGATGTGATCACAGCTCACTGCAGCCTCAAACTCTTAGGCTCAAGTAATTCTCACACCTCAGCTTCCCACATCCCTGGGATTACAAGTGTGAGCCACTGCGCCCAGCAGACTTTTTACAGAGGGCAAAGATAGGCACAGATCACTCATCATGCATTCACTGTGTGTCAATGACCATTCTAGGCAATGGGGATAAAACAGTGAGTAAAATCCTAACTTCAGGAACTTATATTCTAGGGAAGAGAAGCACCCGATAAATAAAGAAAATAAATAAGAGATACTGTATATGGGCTCTGGAAAACAAATTAAACAGGAAGGAAGGGCATTTTATTCAGATTAGTTGGGAAAGCCTTCCCAAGGTAATGTTTGAGAAAAAACTTGAGGGGGTGAGATCTAGGGACAAGGACTGTAGGCAGAAGAAACAGTAAGTACAAAAGCTTTGCTGCCTAGAGGCTGGTGAGGCTGAAGCAGAGTGGGCAAGGGGTGTCACTAGATGGAATCAGGAAGGGAATGTGGTCCAGATGGGTGGACTTGAGCTTTCACTCTGAGTAGAATGGGAAGCTGTTGGCAGAGTTTGAGCAGTGGAATGACATGATATGACATGTTAAAAAAGATCCCCCTGGCCACTTAATAGATTGCAAAGGAGCAAGGGTAGAAGCAAGAACATTGCAATCATCCAAGTGAGACACAAGGATGGTCTGGACAAGGGTGGAGCCAGTAGGGGTAGGGAAAAGCAGAGCTATTCCAGATTACATTTTGAAGACAGAACCAACAGATTTTCTTGCTAAAGCAGGCATGGAGTATGAGAGCAATACAGAGCGAAGCATGACTCCAACACTTTTGGCCTGAGCCACTGGAAAGATGGAGCTGAGATCCACTGAACGAAGGACTGTGGCTGGAACAGGATCTGGGGGAAATGGCAGAAGCTCAATTTGGATGAGTTTGAGATGCCTTTAGACACCCAAGTGGGGATGTTGGGTGGGCAGCTGCTTGTATGGATCTGGAGTACAAAGTTCCTGAATATAAAGCGCTCAGCCCAGGGCTCAAAGCAGAGCGATACTGAATGAGTTGCAGCTCCCTTCTGTTCCCATATCCCTGACTCCCAAATTTTGTTCATGGAAACTCATAGAAGAGAAGACTCCCAAGTCAGTACTGTTCTGTACTATTATGTTTCTTCTCCTTACCTATAGCAGCCTGGAGCTACTTTATAGAAATAAATGACTTGATCCAAGGACCAAGTTGGTTTCCTTAGCCTCAGCTTTGTAAAGAAGATGACATAGGCTGGGTGTAATGGCTCACACTTGTAATCCCAGCACTTTGAGAGGCCAAGGTTGGTGGATCACCTGAGGTCAGGAGTTCGAGACCAGTCTGGCCAACATGGGAAACCCCATCTCTATTAAAGAAATTTAAAAAACAAATTAGCTGGGCATGGTGGCGCACACCTGAATCCCCTGCTACTTCGGGAGGCTGAGGCAGGAGAATTGCTTGAACCTGGGAGCTGGAGGTTGCAGTGAGCTGAGATGATGCCACTGCACTCCAGCCTGGGCAACAGAGTGAACTCTGTTTCAAAAAAAAAAAAAAAAAAAAAAAAGCGTAATTATGGATACAATTCCTCTTTCTTCTTTCCAAAGGAGTAGCCAGCAAAAAATATTCAGTGCTTTTAGTCAGTGTTCTTCATACGTTTTTTCTCTTGCCCTTAAAGCAGGCACCTTGTGCCAGGGGAATGGTTTCATCTCTGGATTCCTCAGAACAGCTCCAATTAATACTTTTCTCATTTAATATTTTTGGTTTTTTCTCTCCTGCTCTGGAATAATCTTCCTCTTTGTCCTTACCTTTCTCCAATTCTCCTATCTCCCTTCTAATTCTCCCTAAACCCTGGATCTAGTCATCCACTGGAGATCCCATTTCCACAACTTTCTGGTATGTTAAGTCCTGGTTTCCTTGGACAAGGTGATGAGAGATTGTTTTTGAAATTCTTCTGGAATTCGCTTCTGAAGGAATTGCTGCTGGAGAAGCCTCAGGTGGTCCAATGACCTCTGGGCATTTGGGTGACCAAGGTGGCTGTAAGAGACTCTCTTGTGTTCCAGTTTCCAGGGATAGTATGCACCCCTACCCTGTAGGTCCTTTTAGCTTGCAGAAGGTAGCCATGAATCAAGAGGGGCCCATCATTCCACCTGGAGCAAGCATCTTGCCTGCATTTACTTTGGGGTAAAAAGTTTTATCAGGGGACCAGCTCCTGGAGTTTCAGGCTCTGAAGCTAGTCCTTGAAGATTGGGGAAAATGTATCTAGTGAAGGGGAGGAGGAGGTGAGTGAACAGCTTCTGGAAGCAGCAAAATCTTCTTAGCTTCTGACTCTTCCTCCTCTCTATGCAACAGGGAGAGGGGCTGTGCATGGTCCAGGGCCCTTGGCTGGTCTCCCTATTTTCATGTTTGGTGCTATCCTAGCAAAGTTTTTGTTTTCTAGAATTGGCTGTAAACAGGAAGCAAACCATGTTTCCTGTATGGCTTGTTGGCTTTTATATGACAGGTGTGTCTCGTGGCAGGAACAACAGCTCAAGTGTAGCCGAGTCTCATCAAGAGGGCTTTTCCGCTCAGTCATCCCTTCTGTTTCAGCTGATTCTTGGCTCTGTGCTTGCGAGCATCTGGGAAACTGGGCATGGACGTAATCCCACCCTTTGTTCGATAACTAGCAGACACACAGGCGAGACAAGCCAGGAGCATAGCCAATTCCCTTAAGGAGTGTGGGCAGAGACCATGCCAATGGGAGGACAGGAGGCAGGGGCTCTGAGCACTGCCACCGGCGCACCAAGTCAAGCTGGCATGCTCAGACTCTGGCACGGGCTCCAGGTCTCTGACCCCTCCTCTTATTCCATCCTTCCTGAGGATTCATTAAGAGTGCTTAGGGGAACACAGAAGGCTTTTTATAGACATCCTGGTTCAGCCTTGGTAGGGTTGTTGAAAACAAAAAAATATTTTTGGAGTGGAAATATCTTCAGAAATGTTCTTGCCAAAAAATATTTTATTTAGTTCTTTATCTCAGGTCATATTTCTGCAGGGAGGATTTTCCTGACACCTTCAGAGCTCAGAGCGGTGCCATATGCATGAGGTATCCATGTGTCAAGGAGATGGGAGGAGCACAGTAGGGGCGTGAGAAGGTTGGCTTCAGCTTTAAAATTTTGAAACTTATGGAGGTTTCCGGAATCACCAAGCCAATAGCACTGATGACCCAAGCCCCAAAAGTGCTAAGGTCCTGTAGGGATCCTCAGCCACACTCATTGTTTCCATGGAAACAATAGAACTTTCTGATATAAAATAGAAGGCAACCTATAGACATCACACTTACAAAAATAGAGATCTGGTTTTCATCTCTGCTTCTTGGACTGGGGCCAGCTTTTCCTGTTGTCTCTTTTATGGAATTTGAAATAAGGAGCCAAAGAAAAACTCCTAAGTGGGAAAAAAGACTTCATTCCCTGAGTCCGAAGAAGGAGTCAGTGAACCGGTTTCAGATTGGCAAGTTTTGCCTAGCAGCTTCCCTGCACGACACTGGAGACCCCACACTGAGCTTGTTTTTAAGTGAGCCCCTGAGTTCTTCTTGTTTTCCAGTGTCGGGACTTCTAAATTACAGGGGCAACAGCCCAGGAACGGAAAAACTGCTCTCATCTGCTTTCTGGCCTGTCTCCAGACTAGAGCAGCTGTGAATATCTTGAGGTTTCCAGTGTGGCCTGTCAGAGACTGCTGGTTTGAATAATCCTGATGAGATCTGGAGAAAGAGCACAGGCACATGAACATTTATAAGCAGAGTAGAATCTTTATCCCTTTCAGGTTCATTGGAATGTCACTGTCACTACTGATAAATCAACAGTGTCATCTTTTCCATTACCTCAGTACCTCACATAGAGAGCATGATGTAATGGAAGGATCCTTACTGCATGGGTCAGAGTCCCAGGTCCTGGTCCTGATTCTGCCTCCGTGAACTGTGTGACCTTGGATAAGGCGCTTACCCTCTCTGGGCTTTACTTCAGTCACCTGTAAAGTGGAAGAGGGGAGATACTAGGTGATCTTTTGTTTTCATTTTCTTTATTATAAAACACATAAAATTGACCATCTTAACCATTTTTAAGTGTACATTTCGGTAGTACTAAGTATATTCACATCATTATGAAACAGATTTCCAGAACGTTTTCGTTTTGCAAATCTGAAAATATAGCCATGAAACAAGTCCCCTTCTTCTCTTTCTTGAAACCTCTGGTAACCACCATTATACTTTCTGTTTCTATGCCCCTCCTATGACCTCATATAAGGGACACCATACAGTATCTTTCTGCTTGCAACTGACTTATTTCACTTTGCATAAAATCCTCAACGTTTATTCATATTGTATCAGGTGTCAGGATCTCCTTCCTTTTTAAGGCTGAACGATATTCCATTGTACGGATATACCACATTTTGTTGATCCATTCATCCACTGATGGACATTTGGGTTGATTCCACCTCTTGGCTATTGTGAGTAGTGCTATAACCATGAGTATTCAAATATATGCTCAAGACCCTGCTCTCAATTCTTTTGCATATATACCCGGAAGTGAGATTGCTGGATCACATTCGAGGTGCCATACTGTTTTCACAGTCGCTGTACCACTTTACCTTCCCACTAAGAGCAAACAAGGGTTACAATTTCTCCACATTCTTACCAACGCTTGTTATTTTCTACTTTTTTTGATAGTGGCCATCCTAATGTGCATGAGGTGATATATCCTTGTGGTTTTGATTTGATTTCTATTTCTCTGATTATATTGACTGTTCATCTTTAACATTTATAGTTCTAGATTCTTTCTGTCTTCAACCAACTTTTTAAGCACTCTTTTCTTTCTTTACAGGAACAGATAATAGTTAATTACCAAGAAATTGAATCTATCAATGACTCTGATAGGGTTTGTTTTTTGAGTTTTTTTTCTTTTTTTTTTCATGCTGGGCTTTTGCTGTGTTAAGTGGTGGGAAATGAGGATGTGTTCTTCAAGACTTGATATAATTGAATGTCTGTCACTTGAAGGAAAGTGTGGTGTGGAATCTTTTTCCTTCCAAAACTAATGCTTCTTCACAACTGACGATGTGTTGATCATTTTTCTAAGTGTATTACATATATTAACATATTTAATCTTCACAGCAACAACAATCTTATGAAGTCTTAGTATTATCCTTATTTCACAATGATGAAACAGCACAGAGAGGGCAAGTAACCTGCCTAAGGTCACACAGTTAGTCAGCTAAGGCCAGAGGTCTCTCTGCCTCCTGTCTCTCTCAGTCTCAGCCATTGCCTTGGATAAAAACCTCTTTAATCCTTATCCTATTACACAGGGATGCCTTTTGTCTCCCCACCTCCTCCTTTCCTTCCACATCATTCAACTGTGCCCTCTGGAACTCTATTCATATATCCTTAACATTTCTCCTAAATGTTTCCTGTCTTCTGCTATCAGCTGAACCTTAGTTTCCCCTAAGGTTCCTGCTTCCCTTTTATCCTTCTCAAGTGGCGAGGGCTCATACTCACCTGCCCTCTGCCTCTCTGGGCTGGGAGTTAGGAATTAATATCTCTCTTGCTCTCCAAGGCTATTGCCAGGTCACCAGGTCACTATTCCTTCTCTCTTATGTAAAATTTCCATCGGCTTTGTGGTTCACACTTTGTCCTATGTCATCCCTATCATGTGTCAATCTGCCTCTCAGTCTCCAACATTCACATGAGATTTGGGGCTGGGCATCGTACCTCATGTCTGTAATCCCAGCACTTTGAGAGGCCAAAGTGGGTGGATCACTGGAGGTTAGGAGTTTGAGACCAGCCTGGCCAACATGAGGAAACCCAGTCTCTACTAAAAATACAAAAATTAGCCGGGCGTGCTGGTGTGCACCTGTAGTCCCAGCTAATCGGGAGGCTGAGGTATAAGAATCTCTTGGACCTGGGAGGCAGAGGTTGCAGTGAGCCGAGATCTCACCATTGCACTCCAGCCTGGACGACAAGAGTGAAACTCTGTCTCAGAAAAAAAAAAAAAAAAAAAAAATTTTGACAGCAGGTCTTTTCTCTCCCCCAGGTTCTGCCAGCTGCCAGCTGGATGACTCCAGTGTCCAGGGAGGCAGTCCTCCTGATGCACTAACTCTCCTGATCTTTAGTTTTGGCCTCAATGTTTTCATGTAGCCTCTACTTTGCCATGCAGGATTTCAATAGCCCTACCTTGCTGCGTCATCACTCAGGATTCCCTCATCCCCAAATCTCAAACTCCTATGTCCTCCCGGCTTACTCATTCCCTTACCCCCACTACCCCATCAGTTAGCTCATGAAGGTGTCCAGATCCTAGACTCTTCCTTATCCACACAGTCTGCATTCCCTCCTGGCTTATCCCCCATCCTCATGGTCATCTGAACTGTTTTCTCATTCACATCCTTAGCAGTATTTATGCCCATATCCACCTTTTCTTCCTCCTATTTTGGAGAATGAAGCATCTCTCCTTCCTTCAAAATCAATACTTCAACCTGTGCCCTCCATGCCTGCTCTCCTTTCTCAAGGTTCTTCCTTCCCTGCCAATCATTCCCTCTCTGCCCTATGTATTCGCCTTCCTCCATGTCCCTGTGGACAGGCTCAATCCTTTCCCTCTGTCTCCCTCTAAAAGCGGAATAGGCTCAACTCTTTCCATCCTCCCTCCTGTCCTTGACCCTGCATCCCTCCCTCAGCTGCTGTGCAACCTTGCTCCTTCTCCAGATTTCTGGAAAGAGAGTCTCTACTTATTCATCTCCTCTTCACCCTTGGGTCCACTGAAATTTAGCTTCTGTCCATGAAGTATTTAGGTTCATGTGAGGCTGGGTTAGAAGTTTGAGGGTGGTGAGTGAATGTATGACACCTGCCACTGACTCAGTGGAGTTGAAGGCTAAGTGGTCTTCTAGGAATTCAGGGCCAGGGGATGAGTGAGCTCGAGGAGCATGGCAATGTCTGCAATGAGCATGAGTGGGAAAGGATTGAGTGTCACTTTGTGCATCTCAGTTGAAGTTCAACTTGCACACTAATTGGAACATAGAAGAAGTGAAGGCATTTTACCCTCCTCCCCTGCTCTTTGGAGCTCAGTTTTCTTCTTTGTACAGCATGGGGAAGGACCAAATGGTCATCAGATCCCTTCCAGCTCTCCCTGTCTTCGTATAACAGAATCTCTCCTAGCAATGTCTTGAGTTTGTAGCTACCTAGGAGACAAGCCTTTCAAAATTGCTTACAAAAGGCCTGTGTTCTTTCCACAGGGTGTTTTAAACAAATATCAACAAAAAAAAGTTTCTAAAAGACATTGAAATTCATTTCATAATAGTTTGTTACCTTATTGCGCCTCTTGTTGAGTAAGTGAAACCAGTGTGTGTGTGGTGTTGATGGTGTTATGAGAATTAAAGCCATGATGCGGTTTCCATCCAAGTTAGTATATGGGCATTTCAAAGGGATTTTCAGACACAACTTGAAGGAATGACTAGGATTTGGTTAAATTTTGGGTCAAAGAAAGGCTGATCATTTTTGGACAGATAGGAGCTTTTGTGGATGGAGCTGGACAAAAAGAATATGAAAAGAATGAAGAATTCAATCAGGCAGTAAAGAGATTAGTTGAATCCAGCCAGGCTACGGGTTGCTGAATTCCATCTGCCCAAATTAAGCTGCTCTAAAAGGGCCAGTATGTTTGCTATTGCAAGAGAATCCAACATGTTCTGACCATAAAAAGTTATCTTTATGATAGCAATATAAAATCTGTAACATTTTAATATTGAGATTTGTAAGGTGAAAGTTTATCAAGATAGGTTTGTAAATAGAACTGGAATATTTAAGATAATGCAATTTATATTTTTAAGTTTATTTGACCAGAGTTGCAACAAGAGATCTTTAAATGCTAGGGAGGTTTTGGCTTGTTGTGGTTATAACTTCATCCCGTCAAGCATTTGAAGCACATAAAAATAAATCTGAATATATCACACTTACAAAGGCAGTTTAAAATTAAGACTATTTAATTGATTAGATTTGTACATGAGATTGATTCTTTGAGCAGTTTAGTCTGTCGACTGGAGTTTCTAGATATTTGTCAGAGAAATTTTGAAGGTGATCTTGTGTTACTGGTTTTGTAGATAGAGTCATAGTTTGAATTGAAAGTAATGAAAACCACGTTTTAAATTTTGTAAACTTGGTAACATGAGTATGAATTTAAAAGTGAATTAACTGAAAAGGCTTTCCATGGAAAGGGCCCATGATATGGGATACGGGAGGAGGATGAGCAAAAAGAGGAAGAATCAAAATGTCCAGAGTGTAGGAGGAAGCCAGGGTGTCTGGTGCTGCAGGAAGTTAGGTACCCCAAGAATGTATTGGCGTGTACTGAAGACTGTGACCTGAAGTACTTTCCCTTACATATTTATAACATGAATATTTTTGAGAGTGCCCGAGTTTTTATCTTTATCTTTCCATGTCCTTATTTTAGAGGTAACAGATCAGGATTAAACTAGAACAAGGTAACACTCAATATTGAATGACACGTTAGCTAGATGGGGAATATTGATTGGTTTCTCAGCACTTGAAGAGCAATGTTATATCACTGCCAAATGATTATCTTATTTTGACTCTTCCAGAAACTGGGGACCAAAAAGAGGTAAAGAAAAAACAAGCAAAATTTCTTAAATAACCAGCAGATCAAACCAAACCCTTGTTCATTTCTGGCTCTCTCAATTGGCTTGAGCTAAATGGTGAAGTAGCAGAAGCAATTGTCTTGGAGATGTCTTGGGTTTCCCATTCTGTCTCCCCCACTTAAAGTTATGCCTTTGTTTTCTCTACACATCAGATTCCACTCTCAGGGAGGATCTGACTTTGGTCTACACTTGGATGCCAATTTAATTTCGTGGGGTAATTTTTCTCTATGTCTTGTGTTCAGTTGTGGATTGGAAGTAATGGTACAAGGCTATCCCTACGCACCTTCACTGAGAATGCCATTAGCAGAGGCAGGATACAGGTAGGAAACCGCATATTTATATCCCTGCAAAGAAATTTCTGTAAGAGAAGGGGCTGCTAGCAATACTTGCTCTGGGATTGTCCCAGCAGAGGGGATAGATGGTAGCCCTAAGGATAGGCCAGCAGTTCTTAAATCAGGCTAGTCATCACAATCATTGGAAGAGATGTTTTAAACAAATTCTATGGCTGACATTTCCCACTTAAATTCTGATTCAGTTGCTGTTGGTACGGTTCACGGTCAGCCCCACTGGAAGAACAACTATTGGAATTCCAGTGACTAGTTCACTATCTGGCAAAGATTACTTAAAGAAGCAGGTGTATAGTGTACCCTGCACTCCATTTGCTTCTTTTATTATAACAACAGCACAGTCAGGATGTAAGGGCGCAGATTTCCTCCATTTTACTTAAATGGAAGGCAAGGTCCTAAGTATTACAGGTTCTAATGACAGGCTCTAAACTTTATCTTGTCTTCTCTCTATCTCTTTCTTCCTCCTCATCCATCTGTTCCTCGTATCTTTTTCTTGTCCCCTTCATGTTGTTCTAGAACACTCTCATAGGCTGCTTCTGGCTCCTTTTACTGGCCATTCATCCATATTGTTTTTATATTCTTCAGAACAAGTAAAACTGAACACATTTCTGTTAGTTTTGAGAATAAGGTACTAACAACGTATCTTCTCTGCCTGGATAAAGTGACAAGGAGTTTTACATGCATATAATACTACTTCATTTCCTTCTCAGTACAAACCTGGAGGTAGTAGCTTGACTCAGAAAAGTTAACTCTACTCTCCAAAAGGTCCTTGCTTGGAACGGGCTCATTTTGGTTTTCATCATCATGAGCACACGTTGATTGAGTGGCTAGCGCAGGCAGGGCACTGAGGCTAGCTTATGCAGTCCTGAGCTAGCTAATTAGATCCCACTGCTCTTTCCTTGGTACACCCTGCCTTGTGGTATTGATTAAAGCCAGCACATTAAAAATAAACCTTGAAACTTTAGATCTTTGTCTTGCTCTTCAAAAAAATTGTATTCTCTCCAATCCCACAAATGCTACAACTTAAAAAATACAGAAAAGCACACAAAGAAGCAAAAGATCACCAATAATTCTAGTAACCAAAGAAAATTACTGCTAACTTATTCATGTATATCCAACCCTCTTTTTACTAAATACGTGTGCACATACATTCGTAGCATCCTTATACTTTATATGTACAAATTTGGCCATTGCAAGTTTATATATAATTTTCTATTTTTCCACACTGTTTACAGTATGTATAATGGTTGAATGGACAGGATTCCATTATTTAACTGACCACTACTTATTTATATTACCAATCTTTGTTGATTCCTTGAATTGTTTCAATTCCCACTTTTAAAAACAAGTCTGTGTTATCTAGCCCAGTTGGCCTTCAAATATCAAGGCTATAGGCAAATAGTTGTAAACATGCAAGAGTGAGAATACATATAATCATGATTCCATCCTGAGAAATCTACTAGACAATAAATGTATCCCACCAGGAAATGACGAGATATCAGCAAAGCACTGATGGTGAGTGCTGATAACATTTAATTGTAGCTCTAAGACTTAAACAAAGATGGGAACAGAGGTTAAAGAAAAATATGTAAATATTATACATTCTGATAAATTAGAGATAATATAACTGAAAACATTGAAGAAGATAAAGGGAAAGGAGGAAGTAAAATAAGATTATTGATTGATATGTAGGTAGTAAGTGGCAGACGAAAGATATCATTTAAAGGTACAAACTAATTGTAGAAGTCTATGTAAGAAAAATGGATTATGACCATTAAAAAATTAAGTATTAGTAAAAGGTAACCACTATGTTAAAAATATAAATCTTTTAAAATATCAAAATATATATAACAGTAATAAAAAAGAAGAAATATTTTATTGTATTTGCAAGCATAAACATATCAAGAATAATCTATAAATTCATAAAACTAGACACTGAAGAGGCTCGGGGACAATAAGAGAATATAAAGGATAGGAATAGGGTTATTATTTTTTAGAGTTTTCCTTCTTGTAGTTTTGACTTTTGAACCATGTAAAAATTATACATATTCAAAAGATAAAATTAAATCAAAAGAATGAAAAGGGCAACACCAAAATTGAATATAAAGAGAAACAAATGAACCTAACTATATATCCAGTTCTACAGCAAGTATTCCTACATAGAAAGCAGAATCAATTCCAATAACTTTTTTTTCTTTTTTTTTTTTTGAGACAGAGTCTCTCTCTGTTGCCCAGGCTGGAGTGCAGTGGTTCAATCTCAGATCACTGCAACTTCTGCTTCCCAGGTTCAAGCCATCTTCCCACCTCAGCCTCCTGAGTAGCTGGGGTTACAGGCATGCATCATCAGGCCCAGCTAAGTTTTGTATTTTTAGTAGAGATGGGGTTTTGGTGTGTTGGCCAGACTGGTTTTGAACTCTTGGGCTCAAGTGATCTGCCCACCTTGGCCTCCCAAAGTGCTGAGATTACAGGCATGAGGCACCATCCCCAGCCTCAAATAAATTTTTAATACACCTTAATAAAATATATTTTATGAAGAGAAAGAATTGTAAAGAAATATTTAATTTTACTTGTTGTTTGTGGTGGTACAATACTATTGCTAAGTAATACTAAGAATATTCTGTGCATATTAAAGCATATAGCAAACAAAAAAACACTTAAGTTTTGGAAATGAGGGTGCTCACTGTGGGAGATAAAATATAAAAGGGAGAATGGAGGAAGATTTTCTATGATATAGAATTTGAATAAAAGGTATCAGTATGAACTCATGTTTCTTGAAAGATATATTTCTTAGCTCTGTGCATTGACAAGGTCTAGAAACAATGATATACCACTCCAATGAGCATATCTAGCAGCCAAATCTTGGTTTCTAAACAGCACTTTTCATTGAAAAGAACTAGGGAAGTTTGGAGCAGCTGCTGATTCTAGGTGTGAGACCGGGAAACCACAAGGTGAGCCTAGAATCACGTGTGCCAGAAAGTAAGGAAATGCTCAAAGACCAATGGGACTGGGTCAAAATGATGCAGTAACCAGGTTATGGTTGCTCCCATTGGACAAATTTGAGTCAATATGAGCATCTAAAAAATAATGATGGCAATGGGGGGTAAGGGAAAGCTCTTCTTTACAAAAGAATGCCAACTAATAAATGTAGAAAGAAGATGGAAGTAGAAAATTACTGGGCATGATACCACTGTAGTACACGTACCTTTGAAGGATTTTGGATTTTAAAAGTATATATATAAGATCATTTTGGTGACAATTGGCAATTTAAAAAATCTGTATTAGATAATATTGAATCGATGCTAAATTTATTGAGTGTGGAACTACGGTTATGAGGAGAATGTCATCATTATTGGAAGACACAAGCTGAAATATTTAAAGCTTGTCATAATGTCTATAAACTAATTTGAAACAGCAAAAAATAAGTATATATAATGAGAGTGATAAAGCAAATGTAGCAAAATGTTAGCAATTGGTGAATCTAGGCGAGAGTTATAGGTGTTTATTATTTGGTAACTGACATTTTTTTAAAATAAAAGCTGGGGTTCAAAAGCTTCATTATAGAAGGAAGAGGTAATGTAACAATAAGGTATTATAAAATTACAATATCAACACTTTAAAATCTCTAATGAGATAATGGATCTAGGCAATGAACATCAATAACTGCTAAAACCATTAGGTGAAAAATTGATGAAAAGGTGTATAATGGAGGGATTAGGCTGAGAGCACTTGAATCTGCTAATTGATGTACACACCACTAAAAATGGGATGAATAGCCTTACGTGCCTACTGATGTGATGTAATATGAAGTACACAGAACCATCTATAAAGTATTCTTACCCAAAAAAGAAAGAAAGAGAACCTGGTTTCAAATGAGCCTCAGGCTCTAATTACCAGTTTACCGGGGAAAAAACAAACAAACAAAAAAAGATTAAATGATACAGGAAGGAGACAATTGACCAACTCCAGAATACGAGAAATTATACAGGACAAAATGACCTTACTTTTTCAACAAATAAATGGCATAATAAAAAGTGGAGACAATGTCATAGATTACAGAGACTTAAGAGAACTATCAACTAAATCCAACCTATGAACATTTTGGATCCAGATTTAAACAAATTGTAAAAGACATTTTGACATTCTGAAGTTGCACATGAATGTGTATTGGAGGATATTCAGAAATTATTGCTAACTTGGATGGTGAAAGAATGACAGCAGGTAATATTGATATCCAAAAAATTCTTATTTTAAAAATATTGCAACTAAAGTATTTAAAAGACTAATGCCAGATGGCTGGAATTGCATTTAAAACGTTCCAGCCAAAACAACAATGAAAAAGAATGGTGGAGAATAAATAAAACAGGGGCTGGGTAAAATGTAGAGAACTGATAAAGCTGGGTGGTACCTACATGGTGGTTCATTACATTATCCTCTTTACTTTTGTGTATATTTGCAATTTGCATTATAAAAAGTTTTTAAAAAGCTATAATGAAGCTTCATGTACAGACATTTTTTGTCCAACTTTCAGATTATTTACTAGGAATAAATTGCTGGAAGTGGAATTGTGAGGTCAAAAGGTATGCATATTTTGAAAAGTTTTGATACCTATTGCCTAGTTGCAATAACAAGTAAATACCTGAACTTTTAGCCAAAATTATGTATAGCTTCTCCAGAAATATTTAATTCCTGTTAAAGAAAGTTCAAGCATCGTTGAAAAAATGGGAGTGATTTTTGTTTGTTCGTTTGTCAAGAGAAGATTATCGAGGTCTCTTCTGATGACAGTCCCCATCCTTATAGAATATTGGTTATTAAAGTTATTCCTCATTACTGTCTGTGGATGCCGAACTGGTCACACATCTGAGGAGTGGCTTTCACCAAATAGCGCTTCTGTTCAGATTCAGAGTAAGAAGTTGAGTTGGCTTCCCTGGTTCCACTTTTTTAATTAAGAGAATTTAGGGTTTTGCATCTTTATACAATGAGTCAGAGAGATTTCATTCTACAATGCGAGGACCTTGTTGAAACGTGATTCCTTTCCTAAGGGAACTTGAGAAGACAGCACAAGTGGCAGTTATGCCTGGGGAAAAACAAAAGGATCAAAAAGCAGTAAGGGCTGATGAAAGGACTATGGCAGGGGCCTCCGAATGTCCTAGGCAAAGTATGATCATCAGAACTCTAAGGAATAAGAAAGGGGAAAGGATTGGTTCTTTCTTATCTCTCACGTATTAATGATTTGTCTTCTTTAGCCAACATAAGAGATATCCTAATTGCAGGAGAGAAAAACATGGATTTCTCAATGATTTCTTTGCCTACTCCTGGACTATCTGTTTCTACCTACCCCTCACAGCCAGGGATGTCCTTGTAGCCAAGCTTGAAGTGGGTTTTGGAAAAGCATCGGCTGGATTTGTTCACAGACTGTTTAAGTATGTCAAAGTGACAGGCCACATGCTCTACTTAACAGCATGGAGCACAAATTAAGAAAAACACAGGCATATTGGGAAACAGTTTTGCCGCAAAACTGAAGTACAAAGGTTCATGTGACTGACTACTCACTGATAAATGTGATTTTGAAAGACGATTTGCATCTTACAGGGATATTGCCTTATGTAGACCCAAGATGTTGTACGGAGAAACACTTTGTAGCATAATGGAGTTCTAGATACCTCTAAATATTCCCATCTGTTATTTGGGCTGGCCTTGCCTCATTACACTAGAGGTTAGATCCTACCTCAAAATTTCTTCTGTGGGACATAGGATCTTCTTTATAAGGAGAACTATGGTCTGATGGTGGAGCCTCCATAAGACCTTTGATGCCCCTGCAGGTTAGGGTTTGGAGTGGTAAGAAAATCAGCCTGTAGTAGAACCAATCTTGAACCTTCTGAAATATCTGGTAACATGCAAAGGTCTAAATGCTCTATAGTCACCGGGGTCCCCCAAAGCCTGGAATTTTTTGGAATTCTAAGAGCATGAGTTATTTGCATCAGTGGCCTCAACAGCAAACTCAGGAACAAATTTATTTGGATACAATATTCTGATTGAGATGAACTAAAATCTGATTGACATGAACCAACTTCAATAAAATCTAAAAGAAGAAAAAAAGAAAGGGAAGGAGGGAGGAAGAATTTTACAAAGACAGAGGGGTTCATCTCAGAGACCAAAGGCACACTTATACATGAGCCTCGGGAAGGGATGGGGACCCAGGAGACAGAAAGCCAGGGAACTCAGTCTTTGTCATCTGTCTCATTCTTTTTCAGTAGATCATGCTTCTTAGCTCACATGTTGTAATTATAACCACCTTAAAAGATTGTCTTAATATCTTAGTGCCAATTTTATGGCCCTAGCTTGAATCAGATGTTAATTTCTGACCCAATCAACAATGGCCAGAGAGGAGGGTGCATATTGCAAATATAGCCTTCATGCTCCTTGTCCAGAGAGGGAAGAATGGTGGTAAACAGGGCAGAAGTACTAACAGTTATCTTCTACCCACCATCTGAATGTGCTTACCCACCATTCTACGCCATCCTTTTACATTTACCAACTATTTATTAAGTACCTATGATGAGCATGGTTTTGAGCTAGGTACCATGAAGACACAAAGAAGAGTCAGACATATTCTATCAATTTGGGAAAATAAGACATTCATGCATTAGAAATTAAATGGTACCCCAAGGTATTCAGCAGAAAGGACTAGTGAAAAAAGAATGCAAGTCAGTTTGCAGAGGATGTGGTTGAAGGGTCACAGCATATTTTAGGAATCATCTGCACAAGGCTTCCTTTCAATGGAGGACTCCCTTCTACAACATTGGTGACAGGCACAGGGTCTGCCAGCCTCTGCTGGAATGCATTCAGAGTGTTTTGTGAGGTGGAGAGCCTTTACCATTGTTGACCAAGTTAATTATTAGTCTGTTCTCCCTTATAGTTAAACAATATGAGCTGCCTCATCATTTCTTATCACTGATCCTACCTCTGAGTGTCCTTTACATGTAATATCCTAGTCAGTATTTAAAGGGTGATGATGGCTTTCTCTCACTCCTACCCACAAGAGTTGGCTGTCCTCAACTGTAAATCTTCCCACATTCTTCAATGGTTACTTAGATGTTAGATCTCTCATGGAGCTCATTCCCCTCATCTGAAAGTTTTATCTATAACCTTCTTAAATTAGGGAGCAAGACTATATAGGGGCTGACCTGTGAGGACTATAGAGGGAATGGGATGAGATATTTCTGTGGTAGTACTTAAAAAGGATGGATGGCTTTTGTAGATAGTGAGTCTGGGACTTCCAGAAAATCAGGGGGCTTTTTTGCTTTTTTTTTTTTTTTGAGACAGAGTCTTACTCTGTTGCCCAGGCTGTGCAGTGGCACGATTTCGGCTCACTGCAACCTCTGCCTCCCAGGTTCATGTCATTCTCCTGCCTCAGCCTCCTGAGTAGCTGGGACTACAGGCACACACCACCACACCCAACTAATTTTTGTATTTATTTATTTATTTTTTAAGTAGAGACAGGGTTTCACCATGTTGGCCAGGATGGTCTCGATCTCCTGACTTCATGATCTGCCTGCCTTGGCCTCCGAAAGTGCTGGGATTACAGGCATGAGCCACCATGCCTGGCCTTGCTTTTGTTTTAAATCAGACTTCTGTCCAAGTAATAGCCAATCCTGTTCTCTCAAAATGTCTTTCATAGACCACCTGTATCCAAATTAACGGAAATTATTTGTTAAAAACAAAGACTGAGGGCTTCTCTCCTAGACTATTGAATCAGAATCCCTGGGTGTGGAATTGAGAATCTATGTTTGTACTAAGCTTTCTAATGTTTCTTACATACACTGAAACTTCAGAACAATCAATATGGTGGTTAAGAACACAGAATTTCTCAACTTCTAGCTGTGTGACCATGGGCAATTTACTTGACTTCTTTGAGTTTCAATTTCCTCATCTACAAAATGAAGATAATAATTCCTCAGAGGATATTTGTTGAAATAATAATGTGTGTGTAGTGGACACTGTTATCTACCCAACTGCCAATTCCCAGCTCACCCTCCCCTTCTTTGCCAGTGGGGCTCAGTTTTCTTTGGGTGGGGTGGTCACCATTCCATGTGTTCAAGGAAGGTGAACCAGAGGTGAATCGTGATTGATCTAAGATGATATTGTCAGTTCCATTTCCTTTGTTGTTGATTGGTAGTGGGTAATGTGATTTAATCCTGGACAATGAGATGTCAGGGGAAATTTGTAGGAAGCTTTTGGGTACAGTTTTCCTAAACAACAAAAAGAGATATGTGGGAGGTGTGCTTTGGTAGATGTTGAAATATCTGTGTGGCACCTGGAATCATTGCAGCCACTGTGCAACCACAGGGGGAGATGTTACCTACACATGGAAAATAGCAGAGTTGGAGGATGGATGCTCTGTGGTGTCATGCTGCTCAATTAGCCAACCCTGGGACCAACTACTCCTCAGCCAATGTGAGACAGGAAACCACCAAGCCCCTAATAGTTAGGTACTCTTACTTGCAGCTGAAAGCATTCTAATAGGTACAGCATGTGAATCCCTTAGCAGAATGCCTAACTCAATATTTGCACAACAAATGACCGCTATTATATTATTATTATTAATAGAAATATTGGACTTATTTTCCATTAAATTTATATCAGAGATTGTAGTGCCAATCCTATTATAAGACACATCTGCTCAAAAACACCTGCTGAGGGTTTGTATTTCTCCTTAGTTTCCACCCTTTGTTCTAGCCTAATGAAATCATGGTGGTTCTATTATACAATGTGTATCAGTTCTCCTACCCAGCCTTGAGTTTGCCATAGATTTGACAAATTTTTCAGCCTTTTAAGTTTTCATTTATATTTCACCTCCCTTGAAATATGGTTATGATTTTAATAGGAAGAAAAGAAGGCTTTTTTGTTTGAGGCAGAAACATACTATGACTGAGAATTATTCAGAGAAAAAGCCTAGTTTCATGATTTGTCATGGGTGGTCCCAAGTTAGGCATTTTGGAGGGCAGCTTGTGGAGAGTAAGGAGTTGGAAATTTATCTGGCAAATGCCTGGAGGGCTGGTGAGGCAGTTAGCTGAAGTTAGGTGCCTGCCCAAGGTCATTCATGACGGCATGACCAAAGTGGGATTAGAATTCACAGTCACAGTGCCTGGAATTCCTGTGCGTGACTGGACTTTGCTACGTGATGTTACTTGGGGGCAACACTAATTATTTTGGCAACAAAATCCCCAGAGAATGAGGGGAGGGATAATGGCGGAGTCATTGACTCAAAGAGTGGTACAACTGGAAAAGATCTTGGGATTATCTGGTCCAACATTCTCATTTTACAGAGAAGGAAATTGACATCCATAGAGGTCAAGTGATGTATCCAGGGTCATATGGCCAATAAGTGGCAGAGCAGTGATGAGGATGCTTGTCTTATGACGCTTGATTTAATGCTTTTTCCCTGATGAATTTATTACAAAATTCTCCTTCTAGAATTTTATTACATGAGAGCTCCAAACATTTGGCAAAATTGTAAAAGTAGACTGCATTCTCTTACATCTCTTATTAGATTAATTGCTTAATTTTCATTTATTCTACTGTCTAGTTTTAACAGAACTTCCTGTGTGTATTAGTCTGTTCTCACTCTGCTAATAAAACCATACCCAAGACTGGGTAATTTATAAAGGAAAGAGGTTTAATGGACTCACAGTTCCACATGGCTGGGGAGGACTCACAATCATGGCAGAAAGCACAGGAGAAGCAAAGGCATCGCTTACATGGTGGCAGGCAAGAGAGTGTGTGCAGGGGAACTCGCCTTTATAAAACCATCAGGTCTCATGAGACTTATTCACTACCACAAGAACAGCATGGGAAAGACCCGCCCCCATGATTTAATTACCTCCCACTGGGTCCCTCCCATGACATATGGGAATTATGGGAGCTACAACTCAAGATGAAATTTGGGTGAGGACACAGCCAAATCGTATCACTTGAATTCCCAGCAAATGTGCTAGGTCAGTGCTTACTTCCCCTGGTTGGTCTATCAAGTCATATTTGTGACATATGTCTATAATGGAAAGAGGCTGACTTTTGTGGTTCTGGAAGCCAGTGTTATTACTTTTTATTTAAATAGCATATATGAAAATTGGGGAAATATTCCTCATGGCTGAACTATCAATTATGGAGCACCGTGTGTTAGGAATTGATCTTAACACAACACACTGGATATGTCACTTTTTATTTTTATTAAAAAAACTGAGGAAGTCCATGTTATTGTGGCAGTGTTACAAATAAGGAAACTGGGGCTCAAGGTGATACAGCTAAAAGCTGTACAACTGGAATTAGAAATCAGGTTCATTTGAATCCAGAGCCCTTAATGGATTTCAGAAAAGAGGAATGAGAATTCTGATAAGTTTAGGAATGCAGAGAATGAATTTGAGGCCTAAAGCACAGACCACAGAGAACGGTATTGGGAGTAGAGTGATCTGGGTCATGTGCAGAGGTACTGAGGGCACTAAATTCCAGGGAAAGCAGTCACCAGAAACCAAGAGGTTTGCCTATTTCACAATGTTGCCTGGAGCTGATCCTGCTTCTGAAAACCTACCAAAAATATGTTTGGTTTGGAAGGAAACATGGTAGCATCCATCAGCCAATTAAAGGTGCCCAAGTAGGAGTTGAGCTTTTCAGACTGACGTTTCTTTCACAAACAGAACTGGACTCTTGAATTCTGTCTCATGAGGGAGAGGTAGCCTCATTCAGCTTTGACAGATGGTATAGAGTAGGGGTTTAGAGCATGGGCTATGAATTTAGAGTTAGTCTGTCAAGTCCCAAGATGCCAGTTACCAGCTATATGACCAGTGTCTTTAAACACTAAATTCCCATCTCTAAAATGGGATAATAGGACTTACCTAATGATCTTGTTGCAAGGGTTCAGTGAGACAATGCATGTAAAACATGAAGCACAGAGAGAGGCACTCAGTAAATAAATATTCACAGCCATGCTTGCCATCGTTGTTCCAGTGGCTCTGTGTGAGGAATTGGAAGAGCAGGGCTCTACCTTCACACTCCCTCTACAGAACTGCATTCCTACTTTCTTCAGGAGGCCACACAAATTTTCTGGACCTTCATGTTGCTATAGAAAGTCAGCACAGGAGTGTGCATGGGCATGCAACCTTATGTCACATGGGAAGTAGGAAGCCATGCAGAGAGAATGCCTGGCTCCCATCTTACACTAGGTGTGTTTTACCATCACTGATGATGCTTTGGGGAAAGTAGTTTGTCTCTGAGAAAGATTTGAAGCCAAGCTGCCTTGTTCCTAAAAATGGCTACAAAAGTCCATTTTCTCAATTTGCATCTGTGGGATTTTAATTTATGGAGGTACGCACTAAGTGAAGACAAGGAGAGGCCGATGCTATTGAAAGTAGAATTTATTACTTGCTCTTCCTGAGAATAGGAACGCCACATCATGCAGGTTCTGTCAGGAGGGAGAAAGGAGCGAGGGAAACACTTCGGTTAGAGCCTTGTTTCTGCAGGAGAGTTAAGGCAGGGCAGAGTAAACAGTTCAGCTTTGCCTAGTTTGAATAATTCCAGCAGACTTTGGGTTATCTAGGTGGTCTGTGGTTGCCTAATAACTGGCCCTGAGAAAATTTAGCACAGGGGAAATATTGGCTAGTGTGTGAGAGATAGATAAGGAGATGGTTGGTGAATATGGTCTTGAGTTTGGTTGGTTTGTGTGTGAAAGGAATGCTTATAGGTAAGTTATTATCTTTAGGAATTAGCTAGCCCTGGGAGGGGTGGTCTCTTCTGGGGTCTGTAAATTCCCCAAAATGTTGAAATACCAAAAAATATATAAAATTAAAAACGTGATTGATATACTCATTCATCGGGCCCCACCTTCATTCCCTAGCTCCCTACCCCTCAAGGATGTATGAAAATAGATGAAGTCATAGGTATCAAGTGCACATGTCCAGCGGGTTTGGGTAGAAAAGCAAGAGCAGCCTGGTACCGGTGGCTCACGCCTATAATCCTAGCACTTTGGGTGGCTGGGGCTGGAGGATCTCTTGAGTCCAGGAGTTTGAGAACAGCCTGGGCAACCTAGCAAGACCCTGTCTCAAAAAAAGGAAGGAAAGAGGGAAGGAAGAAAGGAAGGAAGGAATGAAGGAAGGAAGGAAGGAAGGAAGGAGGGAAGGGAGGGAGGTAGGCAGAAGGGAGGAAGGAAAGAGAACTTGTAGGCTATGGTGAAGGATACTAAAAGTAGCTTTGTATTTCTTCTCAGATTCTGGGGTGTCACACACTTTACAATCTGTTTACAGCCTGCACAGGGAAAAGAAGAAGAAAAGCAATGAAAAAAAAAAAGTTATGAGAAAACCTCCTATCACACAATCTATCTTTCAGTAGCACTACTAGGCAACCTGTAAATTCACATCAGGCTTGCAGCTGCCTGTTGCCAGTTTAGAATCCTGTTTGCCATTCTAGAAAGAAGTCTATGTTATAACTGCAGATTTCACCTCATAAAAACAAATACCACCTAGCTCCTGCCCACACAAGAGCATTTATATTGTGAATTATTCTCTGTATCTAATTTTCCTTTAGGGTAGATATTTTTGTAAGAGGTGTAAAATATTTAACAGACTGAATCAACTCTGTTCAGTGTTTTATGGGTACTTTGACTTAATAACCTGTATATATATTCCTGAGCCTTGAGCATATCATACAATGATGGTTCATGCCCACTTTCCATGGCCACTTGCAGTCAAATAAACTGCAAAGTCAGGCGTGGCTCCAGTTTTATTGCCACAATCTCAAGGCACTATTCACACTGCAACTTATCTTCTATGTGTTAATGGGTGTCTTGCTGATAAAGGTCATCCGCATTAGATACAGCAAAACAAATCTTGAGACCACAGGGTTGGAAGTATTGCATTTATTCTCAACACTGGACAAAGGTGTTTTTTTTTCTTCCTTCCTTCCTTCCTTCCTTCCTTCCTTCCTTCCTTCCTTCCTTCCTTCCTTCCTTCCTTCCTTCCTTCCCTCCCTCTCCCCTCCCCTCCTTTTCCCCCCTCTTCCCTCCTCCCCCTCCCCTCTCATTCCCTCCCTCCCTCCTTCTCTCCTTCCTTCCTTCCTTTTGTTCTTTCTTTCTTTTTTGTTGTTGTTACCATGTTGCCCAGGCTGGTCTCAAACTACTGAGGTCAAGCAATCCACCCGCCTCAGCCTCCCAAAGTGCTAGGAATACAGACATGAGTCACCACACCCAGCCAGTGTTTTCATTCTTTCTAATGACACTAGACATGTACATTGCTTTGATCTCTAAAATTTGATCTCTCTAAATATTTATTGAGTATCTACTCGGTTATAAGCTCCTCAAAGGCCTGTTCATATTTTTATATCCTTTTCATAAGCAATGAACTGTATCAAGCACATACTGGGAGCTAAAATGAATACTTGATCAGGTATTTGTTTTACGGCAGCGTTTCCCAAAGTATATGCCCATGGTCCACTGAAGGTTGACAGGATCCATGTGATGGGCACTGAATGAATAAATTAAAAAATGCGGACCTGGGGCAGTGGCTCACGCCTGTAATCCCAGCACTTTGGAAGGCTGAGGCGGGTGGATCACCTGAGGTCAGGAGTTCGAGACCAGCCTGGCCAACATGGTGAAACCCCACCTCTACTAAAAATACAAAAGTTAGCCAGGCATGGTGGTGGGCGCCTGTAGTCCAAGCTACTTGGAAGACTGAGGCAGGAGAATCACTTGAACCTGGGAGGCAGAAGTTGTAGTGAGCCAAGACTGTACCATTGCATTCTAGCCTAGGCAACAGAGCAAGACTCCATCTCAAAAAAAAAAAAAAAAAAAAAAAAAATATATATATATATTAATATATATATATATACCACAACACACACCACATGATATATAGTTTTAAATTTGATTTGCTGGTGTTGGGTCTTGTAAGATATATTTTCTAATTTTTTTCCCCTTATAAGAGTTTTAGGATCTTTAAATGGGTGATCTTTATCGCTGAACATAATTGTAAACGCTTTTGGGAGTTCCACCCCGCATTTCCAACTAAATAAAATCCACCATTTGGGTTGTACTTGCAGAAAATTAATTTAAACTTTTGCCATGATGTGTTTATCCTGTGGGAGTGTGCCCCTTTGGCATGGGGAACCAAACGCTGTCTTGTCTTAGCAACGGAAAAAAAAGATTGGGAGATATGGTTCCACTGTATATACTATAATGAACACTTACTTATGTACAAGAGTGTTCTGTGTTTGCCGAAGGATAAAGGCAGTGTCTGGGTAAAAAGCAATGTCTTTGCCCTTGTAGTATTTACAGTCTTGTTGGGGACAAACCAGATAAAATTAAGTTTAATGTATAAAAATGTTCAGGTAGAATGAGTGTTATAAGAAAAGGTAGAGAGAATGAATTGGGGGCGGAGGAGGGGGCTATTTTAAGATAGGGTGATTGGAAAAAGCCCCTATAATTGGATGGACAAACTGGAACAGAGACACTGGAATGAAGTGGAGGAGGGGCCATTACGGCTCTCTGGGGAGATGTGGTCCAGGTGGTTTGGACCAGGGAAGTAACAAAGGTTCCTGGGGGTGGGAATATTGTTATATTTATTTTATTTTAAATTTCTTTCTATAAGGAGGGAAATATATTCTTTTCATTTACTATTACTATTATTATTATTATTATTATTATTATTATTATTGTTTTGAGACATGGTCTTGCTCTGTCATCCAAGCTGGAGTGCAGTGGTGCGATCTTGGCTTACTGCAACCTCTGCCTCATGGGTTCAAGTGATTCTCCAGCCTCAGCCTCCCAAGTAGTTGGAATTACAGGTGTCTGCCAGCATGCCCAGCTAATTTCTGTATTTTCAGTAGGAATGGGGTTTCACCATGTTGGCCAGGCTAGTCTTGAACTCCTGACTTCGAATGATCTGCCCACCTTGGCCTCCCAAAGTGTTGGGATTACAGGTGTGAGCCACTATGGCTGGCCAAGTACAACATATTTTAAATTGACTGCCTGCAGAATAGGTAGAAAGTAACGTAGTAGTACGAAGAGTAAAATGTAAATGTGGCATTTAAGGAGGAGTGAAAAAGATAAACGAGTAATTTTTCAACTTTTCAGCTGTCAAAGAGCTTCAAAATCGTACTTTGTAGAAATAACAGTTGTGTCAGAGGATAGATCATTGGCTCATAGGCCTCAGAGTATTTCTCTTTCTTTCTCATATTTAATATGCTGAAATAGTCTTCTGTCTTCACCTTCTTCTGCTTGTTTGGACAGGTGTCAGAAAATAAGATAGGCATTTTTCTTATAATCACAGCTTTTCTCCTTACGTTATATGCACATACACTCAGTTATGCACATACACTCAGTTCTATTCAAGTCTTCAGTCTAGCTGGTGTTTATATTTTTTAAAAACAGGCAGAATTGGCCGGGCGCGGTGGCTCAAGCCTGTAATCCCAGCACTTTGGGAGGCCGAGACGGGCGGATCACGAGGTCAGGAGATCGAGACCATCCTGGCTAACATGGTGAAACCCCGTCTCTACTAAAAAATACAAAAAACTAGCCGGGCGAGGTGGCGGCGCCTGTAGTCCCAGCTACCCGGGAGGCTGAGGCAGGAGAATGGCATAAACCCGGGAGGCGGAGCTTGCAGTGAGCTGAGATCCGGCCACTGCACTCCAGCCCGGGCAAAGAGCGAGACTCCGTCTCAAAAACAAACAAACAAACAAACAACAACAACAACAAAAAACCAGGCAGAATCGGGTGATTAGCGAAACTGATTCTATTTACTTTGAAGTACTACATGAGGCAGTTATCTATGCCTAAATGTTGGTTTCCAAAACAAAATATTTCTACGGATTTTTCTTTCTGCTTCTCTTAGCCTACTGGTACCTTGCATCTTGGGAGCAGGGGGATCATCATGCAGCCCTGAATAGTGTACCGTCAGTATGAGTAGCTCCATGTAAGAGCTGAAGCAGGTTAATGATGGGAAGAAATACATTCATAGTGTAACAGGTGTCAATATTGACCATAGCTCTTCATCAGAGAATGTGTCCGCCCAACAAAGAAAGCACTTCAGCTGACCCCATTGATGTTTACTCATCCGTGGGGCCAAAAATATAGTCAGTTTTAAGACAAAAGATCACATAGGGACTTTTTTAGAACTGTAAGGAAAAGAGAACCTATTTTCTGCTTAGAGCTGCTGAGAGGGTAAGAAGTAATTTAAGAACCAACAGGCATCATTTTGTTAGCATAAAAAGAAGTATTAACTAAAAATGGTGCCAACCCAGGAAGAGCAGAGCTGGGACATTGTTTGCAAACCTGGAGCCACCCATACCTGCAGCCAGGATACCGCTCTCTGTTTCAGTTATAGGAGCTAATTAATTCTGAGCAGAATTTAAATGTTTTCTGCATTTTAAAATTTGTCTTTGCCTAAGAAAATGAATTGGGTTACTGTGTGATATGGTTTGGATTTGTGTCCCTGCCCAAATCTCATGTTGAAATGTAATTCCCGCCCGGCGCGGTGGCTCAAGCCTGTAATCCTAGCACTTTGGGAGGCCGAGACGGGCGGATCACGAGGTCAGGAGATCGAGACCATCCTGGCTAACACGGTAACAACCCATCTCTACTAAAAAAATACAAAAAATTAGCCGGGCGAGGTGTCAGGCGCCTGTAGTCCCAGCTACTCTGGAGGCTGAGGCAGGAGAATGGCGTAAACCCGGGAGGCGGAGCTTGCAGTGAGCTGAGATCCGGCCACTGCACTCCAGCCCGGGCGACAGAGCGAGACTCCGTCTCAAAAAAAAAAATAAATAAATAAAATAAAATAAAAAAGAAATGTAATTCCCAGTGCTGGAGGTGGGGCCTGGTGGAAGGTGATTGCATCATGGGGGTGGTTTCTTACGGTTTAACACCATCTCGCTTCCTGCTGTCATCCCAACAGTGAGTTTCCATGAGATCTGGTTGTTAAAAGTGTCTGACACCCCCCCCATCTCTATCTCTCTCTTCTCTCTCTCTCTCTTTCCCTGTCTCTCGCTCCTTTCATGTAAGACGTCTGCTCCTGATTTCCCTTCCACCATGAATAAAAGCTCCCCGAGGCCTCCCTAGAAGCACATGCATCCATGCTTCCTGTACAGCCTGAGGAGACATGAGCCAATTAAACCTCTTTTCTTTATAAATTACCCAGCCTCAGGTATTTTTTTATAGAAATGTGAGAACAGACTAATACACTGTGACCTACCAGTGAAAGAGTAACTTTCATCTGACTCCCTGCTGGTGCCTCCCAGCAGGATACTAGAGCATCCAACAGATGGGAGAGGATGCAGGGAGACCTGTATCCCTCAACTGCCACGAGGAAAAATTTCAATGCCGGACATATGTTGGAATCATCCAAAGTATATGAATCAGGGCAGTTTTGTGAGTTAGGAAACCTAAGCCTTTATTCTTTTTGCTCTGCTGTAACTTGAATAGAATAAAAATCCATCACAACCACAACCACATCCAATCTGAACCTTGCTCTTCAAAAATTTTAGCCATGCAAAGCCTACATTAAAAGACATCTTTGGCCGGGCATGGTGGCTCATGCCTGTAATCCCAGCACTTTGGGAGGCTGAGGTGGGCAGATCACTTGAGATCAGGAGTTCAAGACCAGCCTGGCCAACATGGTGAAGCCCCATTTCTACTAAAAATACAAAGATTAGCCGGGCATGGTGGTGCGTGCCTGTAATCCCAGCTAGTCGGGAGGCTGAGGCAGGAGAATTGCTGGAACCCAGGAGGCGGAGGTTGCAGTGAGCTGAGGTCTCTGTCTTAAAATAAAATAAAATAAAATAAAATAAAATAAAATAAAATATCTTCCAGAAAAAATACACAGATAGGACTCCATTAAAATTAAAAACTTCTGTGCATCAAAAGGCATTATCAACAGAGTAGGAAGGTCATCCACGGAATAAGAAAAAATATTTGCAAATTATATATATTATAGGAGATTAATACCCAGAATATACAAAGAACTCTTACAGCTCAACAATCACAAAACAAATAACCTAATTTAAAAATGGACAAAAGACCTAAACAAACATTTATCCAAAGAAGGTATGCAAATGACCAATAAGTACATTTAAACATGCTCAACATTACTAATTACTAGGGAAATGCAAATCAAAACCATAAGGAAATACCACTTTACACCCGTTATGATGACTATCATTATTGTTTTTTTAAAAGGCCAGACATGGTGGGTCACACCTATAATCTTAGCACTCTGGAGGCAGAGGTAGGGGGCTCACTTGAGCCTAGGGGTTCAAAATCAGTCTGAGCAACACAATGAGACCCTGTCTCTAGAAAAAACATTTTAAATTAGCTAAGCATGGTGGTGCACACTTGTAATCCCAGCTACTTGGGAGGCTGAGGTGGGAGAATTGCTTGAGCCCAGAAGGTTGAGGCTGCAGTAAGCCATAATTGTACCACCGCACTCCAGCCTGGGCAACAGAGTAAGACCTCATCTTCAAAAAAAATAATAACAATAAATTAAATAAAACAACAGAAACAGTAAATATGTGTTAGTGATAGAGACAGGAGGCAGCTAAAGGTCCCCTAGCAAAACCCCGCCCTTGAGCCTAAAGCAGCCTGAAGGCTGAAAAACCGGACTCGCTGGTCCCGGATGAAGCCTGTCATTTCCTGATTGATTCTTTCTGAATAAAATGCCACCTGCACACTGGGAGGATAGGGTGGAGCCTCAGGAAGTTCATGGCGTTTCCAGTGGGGAGAAGCCTGGCTTCTCCTGTTCCTGTGTGGTGACCTGAAATTCAACCTGTAAGCCGGTAAATCTGCTAGCAGGACTCTCCCTCTCTTTGCTAAGAGTTATTTTGCCTTTTTCCTTTTTGCCCAATAAATTCCATTTTCCTTACTCTTCTACATGTCTGCAAGCCTAATCTTTCCTGGTCGTGTGACAAGAGCCTGGTTTTAGCTGAACTAAGGAGAAAGTTCTGTAACATTAGTGAGGATGTAGAGAAATTGAAACCTTTGTGCACTGCTGTAGGAATGCTGCAGCTGCTATAGAAAATGGTATGGCGTGTTCTCAAAAACTAACACATAGAATTACCATATGATCCAGCAATCCCACATCTGGATATATGCCCAAAGGAATTGTAAGTGAGGGCTAGAACAGATATTTGCACAGCCATGTTCAGAAAAGCACTGTTCAGATTAGCCAAGGGGTGGAAGCATGCCAAGTGTCCATTGACAGATGAATGGATAAATGAAATGTTGTATGTACATATAATGTGGAATATTATTCTGTCTTTTTTTTTTTTTTTTTTTTTTT
>NW_016804447.1:4429348-4437984 GCF_001698545.2 Rhinopithecus bieti | reverse complement strand
GTGCAGTGGCCAGATCTCAGCTCACTGCAAGCTCTGCCTCCCGGGTTTACGCCATTCTCCTGCCTCAGCCTCCCGAGTAGCTGGGACTACAGGCGCCCGTCACCTCGCCCGGCTAGTTTTTGTATTTTTAGTAGAGACGGGGTTTCACCGTGTTCACCAGGATGGTCTCGATCTCCTGACCTCGTGATCCGCCCGTCTCGGCCTCCCAAAGTGCTGGGATTACAGGCTTGAGCCACCGCGCCCGGCCTATTCTGTCTTAAAAAAGGAAAGAAATTCTGATACATGCTATGACATGCATGAAACTTGATGACATTGTGCTAAGTGAAATAAGCCAGTCACAAAGGGACAAATACTATACGATTCCACTCATGTGAGGTACTTACAACAGGCAAACTCACAGAAGCAGAAAGTAGAATGGTGGTTGTCAGGGGCAGGGGAAAAGGGAAATGGGACATATTGTTTAATAGATATGGAGTTTCTTTTCGTGATGTTGACAAAGTTCAGAAGATAGATAGTGGTGATGGTTGCACAACAATGTGAAAGTACTTAATGCCACTGAATTGTAAACTTAAAAATGGTTTAAAAGGTACATCTTAGGTATTACATATTTTATCACAACAAAAAATATATATAAGATATCATCCAGAAGAATTGTGCTTCATTTAACAAACAGAAGATGCTCCCAATCTTAATCAGTTGATGTTAGGCAGGAAAATGGGAAGGCAAGGGTGATTGGCTGTGATTTTTCAGATTCATCAGCAAAACTGGGTTTTTACATTCAATTAAATTCAATTAAATATGATAATTAGGTCATTTGCAAGAATGGAGCCTGCTTGCATGAACTTTCATCTTTCAACAATGATAACAGAAAGAGGAATAATAGACACGGGTTGCTAACTAATGCCCCTTACCTTTTTTGCATCTTCAGTAGTTGTAGAGGAAATAAAAGCTTGTTTCTTCTTTTTTTTGAGATAGAGTTTCGCTGTGTCGCCCAGGCTGGAGTGCAGTGGCGCAATCTCAGCTCACTGTGAACTCTGCCTCCCCGGTTCACGCCATTCTCCTGCCTCAGCCTCTGGAGTAGCTGGGACTACAGGCGCCCGCCACCACGCCCGGCTAATTTTTTTGTATTTTTGGTAGAGACGGGGTTTCACCATGTTCGCCAGGATGGTCTCGATCTGCTGACCTTATGATCCGCACATCTCGGCTTCCCAAAATGCTGGGATTACAGGTGTGAGACACCGCGCCTGGCCTTTGTCTTTCTTTTTAACTTTTTAAGCTCTGCCAGTCTTGCTTGGCTTAATTGTCGAGATTCTTCACTTCCCTGTAATGTTCTTCATGTAGTCAACATGAATTTACTCAAGTTTGAGTAGGTGTGATGGTCAGTGGTTTTGTGCAGGTTTTTCTGTTTGCTCTTCTAGATAGACTCATTCTCAGCCCTTCTCTGTTTGATTCTCTGCTTTGGGAGGAGATAATTACGGGCTGCATCACCTTGGCTCCATTACTCTCTGGCTTCTAGCACCGTTTGGCCATGGAGAGGTAGCAACAGGAGATGAAGCAAGCAGGAGGAGAGTGGTCTGAGCATTCTCCGGATGCTCCCTGCCTCACCATGGTTTTGGCGTGGCTGGGATCCTCTATCTCTCACTACTTTATCTGCAGGGCAGCTCCCCTCCCTTGACTATAGATCTCACTGCACCCTGGAAACACCATTTCTCTTTCTTGTTCATTCAAGCTTAGGGGAGGTAACAGCCCCAATTGTTGCTAGTCCCTTGGCATTCCTTGATGCTTATTGGATTCCTTAACCATGCCCAAATCCTTGACACAGTTCTTTCATTTCATCCTCCTCAATTAACCCTTTGAGTATGTCATTCAGTTCCTTCCAAGACTTTGACTAACACAGACATTTGTATGCCATAAACACTGACTCTTCTGATGGTCCTGCTTCCCTGATAAATGCTTATATGCCCAGAGAGAAGAGCTTAAAAGGCCAGATTGTCATTGATGGTTTGATGTTCACATCTCCTAAATTCACTGACTATATGTAAAGCGTTTATCACAGTGCCTGGCCCAGAGTAAGCATTCAATAAGAATTATTGTTGTTGTATCATCATTATAATAACCGAAGAATGGCAACCATTCTTTTTTATTCACTAAAGAGATGGACTTCATTTAACTGCTGATATTTTATTTCATTGTTATTGGGGGCTTAATACATGCCAGGCCACTTAGTGGCTTTACCTCATTTAATCATAGCTCAGAGCAGTGCTATGAGGTAAGTACTACAGAGTTATTACTTCTGTCTGGCAGATGAGGATATCAAAGCTTAGAGAAGTTATGTGATTTGCCCAAGATCACACTGAGAGTAAGTGGTAAAGCTGAAATTTGAACACAGGCTGCTGGCTCTGGAACCTGTGTTCTCAAGATATCCACAGCCTGCCAAGATAAGATAGGCATGGTCCCTTTCTTCTTGGAGGTAGAGAGGAAAACAAGCCTTAAACAAGTAATTACAAATATAATGCATCTTACTGGGCAAATCTAACCTCATCCAGAGAAAGTGACATTTAAGCTGAGAACTGAGGGAATGAGATGGTCTGCCTTTCATCTGCAGATTTGGGAGCAAGTTGGGGCAGGGCTGTCAGTGTCTCTTCTTGGATTGTGGCAGCAACACTTAGCATCTTGCTCTGAGCAAAGTCTACCATCAGCGAATGTTTCTTGACTCGATTGAAATAAAGATACTTAATTTCTCCCCTATGGATGACTACTTCTGGTGGAAATCTTCCTTAATAATCGCTTGTAAATCAAAGTCTTCACAGTGCTTTGTAAGGTCCCAGAACCAAACTTGCCTCCCAGTTACCTGTGACACCTACTAATTTCAATAGAAGTGACATGTGCTTACTCAAAGGGAGAATGTGGTTGACAGGATATTGCATAGTACTTAATGACAATTCCATCCCCTTCAAATACACAGTTAGTATCTATAATCATTGTTTAAGAAGATTACATGTCACATGAATTAGAGGTTGTGGAGTCGGAGCCACCTCCACTGTCTGATTGTTGTACATTCCTTATCCTCTTTTCCAGTTACTTTCCTTCTCAGATTAACACCATGTTATTATTTTTTCTGGCACCGGGTTTTCCAGGTTTTAAAAAAGAAGAACTATAGCACAATAACTGAAATTATTTTAGAATTAGATTGTAGGGAGAAAATCATTGCCAAACATTGCTCCCTGAAGATCTTTCCTCATTGGAAGCATTGTCAGTCCAGAAAAGTTCAGCTGGGGTCTGTCTGCTGTGAACCCCAGAGACTCATTCTGGCCTCATGCACCTGTTCTCTATTTTCCTAACACCATGCTCAGGAAGGAAATGTTGCCTCCTGTTTAGGCTGTGGTTTGGGATCTGTGAATCATCTAGATATCCCTCTGCATGTTAAAAAGTATTTCAAGCAAAGAATAAACATGTAAATGTTTCGTGGCTGGGAACTGCAGGTTATAGGCTAAGATGTATCAAAACAAAAGCATTTATCAAACTTTCTAATAATGCTCTTATCTACACCAACATCATTTGCTTTGTTTTTTTCTTCTTTGCATTTCTTCTCTATCTCCTCCACTCAGATTGCATGACAGAAAAAGTACTAAATGAAGGGTTTGGAAACTCAAGTTCTGGATTCATTTCTGCTACTGACCTTAGTACCAGACACAAGTCATTGAATTTCTCTTGGGCCTGATTCCTTCCTTTGTTCAAGAGATATTTGTTGAAAACCTACTATAAAAGCTACTTTACCTGGGATTCAGAAGTAAAGAAAACCTACATAGTTTCTGCTGTCATAGGATCCTTACTAGCAGTCCAGTAGGAAAATGAGATGTGACCACAAAAAGACAGAAACTCAGCCTTGTGATGTGAAGTCAGATATTTGTCTATAAGTCTGTGGCTTCCTTGTCTATAAAATGGGTACAGCTGAATGTGGTGGCCCACACCTGTAATCCCTACACTTTGGGAGGCCGAGGTAGGCAGATAATCTGAGGTCAGGAGTTTAAGACCAGCCTGGGCCAACATGGTAAAACCCCATCTTTAGTAAAAACACAAAAATTAGCCAGGCATGGTGGTGCACGCCTATAATCCCAGCTACTCGGGAGGCTGAGGCAGGAGAATTGATTAAACCAGGGAGGCGGAGGCTGCAATGAGCCAAGATCGTTCCACTATACTCCAGCCTGGGCAACACAGTGAGATTTTGTCTTAAATAAATAAATAAATAAATAAATAAATAAATAAATAAAATGGGTATAGCATTATATATGCTATATTTCCCAAACATTAAAGCATTATTTAAAATGCAGCATCTGCAAAGGAACTAGAATACCCAAAATAATTTTTAAAAAGAACAAAGTTAATGGAGTTATACTATCTGATTTTAGGACTTACTAGAAAAGCTAGAAAATCAGGACAGTGTGGTAGTGGCATAAGGACAGGTATGTGGATTAATGCAGCAGAGTTGACAGTCCAGAAATAGACCTACACGTACATAGTCAACTGAGTTTTGATAAAGTGCCAAGGTAAGAACAGCCATCAATAAATTATACTGGAATAACTGGATCTCTATATTAAGAAAGGTACCTTGACCTTTTCCTCACAGCATAAACAAAATTTCACTCAAAACAGATTGTAGACCTAAATCTGACAGCTAATACTATAAACCTTGTATGTGTATTTTACACATAGTAAAAACTCTTTGTAACCTTGGGTTAGGTCAAGTTTCTTATGTAATAGATTACAAAAAGCATGAACTGTAAAAGAGAAATTGATAAATTTGGCTTCATAAAGAGTTAAAATACTAGCTTGTCAAAAGACACAATTCAGAAAATGAGAAGCTAAGCCATTAATTAAGAGAAAATATTTGTAAAGTATATATTTAACAAAGGATTTGTATCCAGATAGCATTAATTTCTCTTATAACTTAAGAAAACAATCCAATAATATAATGAGAAAAATATTTGAATAGACAATGCAGAAAAGAAAATATATAAACTGTCAAAAATCACATAAAAAATGCTTAGCATCATTGGTAATTAGAGAAATGCAACTTAAAACCACAATGGGAGACCACTACACCCACACTAGAATAGCTAAGGTTAAAAATACTGGCAATAATAAGTGTTGGTGAGGCTATAGACCAACTAGAAATCTCATATGCTGCTGTTGGCAATGGAAGACAACACAGAGTTTCAAAAAAAGAAGCTTCTTAAAATGTTAAACACACACTTACCACCCAGTAATTCTGCCCTTAGGTATTACCCACATTCCACGAGAGAAATGAAAAAATACGCCCTGAAAGATGTACATGAATGTTCATAGTATCATTCCATAATAATACCAAACTGGAAACAATCCAAATGGCCATCAACTGATATATAGATAAAAGGAAAATGGTGATATACAGTTAAATATTAACAACTAAAAGGAATGGATTGATGGGAATACAGGGCACACTACCCCCAAAATATGACGGGAGGAGACCATAATATACCATCTCCAAATACGCCTTTTTGGCATAAGGATTATTTTGAGCTGATTCTTCTGGGAAACAGCAGACACAGGAGAAGCTCTGAAAATGAGAGCAGAGGTTATCCTTTTGTAAAAAAAATGTATATCTATAAAGGAAATCTCCATTTGTGAGGTTGTCTCCCTCTCTGTACCAGGAGGAAAGGATGGTAGATCACTAGACACTCTTGCCAATGCAGAAGGCACAGGCTTAAATCTGTACAACAAATCTACACCTCATTTATGGGGCTTTTCCTGGCCAGCTCCCCACAGCTAGGCATTTCCCACACCCTTCTTTCTTTACTTCAGGGGACATGGTACATGACTGTAGTCTCAAGTCTAAGCAAGCTTTTGAGATCTACTCTGGTGATTTTATTCACTTTTCCCTGAGTATCTTCCACATATGTGTAAGGTATACATGTGATTAATCTTCTGTTTGTTTTTCTCTTATTAATCTGTTTTTTGTTACAAGGGTCTGTCCCAATTAAGAACTAATGAAGGGTAGAGGAAAAATTATTTTTCCTCCCCTCTGGAGTACTGATACAACAATGTGGATGAATTTTAAAGGCACCAGGCTAAGTGAAAGAAGCCAAAAACAAAATACCATGTATAGTACTGTATGATTCCATTTTCCTGAAATCGTTGTAGGGCTTTCTCCTTAGTTCAGCTAAGAGTCGGGTCATTGTCACACGGCCATGAAATATTAGGCCCACAGACACTTTGAAGGGTGAGAAAAATGGAACGTATTGGGTGAAAAAGAATAAAAAGGGCAAACAGGGACTCTCAGCAGAGTGAGAGTCCTGCTGGTAAAGGTTTCCGCCTCACAGATTGAATCCCCGGTTCCACCCAGGAAGGAAAGCCAGGCTCCTCCCCCTGCAAAACGAACGCACTTCCCAAGGCTCCACCCCAGTGCGCGCTCCTCCGGGGGCGCAGGCCGGTTGGAGTCTCTCTAGGGATCGTTTGCCGCCTGGCTGTCTCAAAATATTTAATGAAAATCCTGAACAGACAAAACTAAAGGTACAATAAATAGATATTTTTTTCCCTGGGGCTGGGGATACAGACAGGAGTCGACTACAAAGGGGCCTGAGGACAATTTTGGGGTTATGGCAGTGTTCCAAAATGTTATTGTGGTGGTGGTGGCATGACTATTTTCATTTACTAAAATCTATTCACGCTTTAAGTTGGTGAAGTTTATTGTATATAAAGTATTCTTCAGTAAAGCTGTAAACAATGTTAGTTCAAAATAAATACACACTTGGAGCTTATAGAAAGTAATTCTACAAAGCAAGACCTTGGTAGTTTCAGAGGACCAAGGAGAAGTTAGGAAGCAATATAGTAGGAGAATTTTTGAGGTTCATCCCGGAGAAACTTCCATTCATAACGGAACCCCAGAAATCCTAAGCCACGTAGCACTTGAGTTGGGACACCCTGTCTGGAAACAGGCAGAAATGTCAGGCACAGAAATAGGTTTCTTATCACTCATGTAGAAATCTCAGTCAGAGGCCACAGGCTGTGGCTTCAATGCTTTATCTGGCTAGATAAATCCTTACCGATTTCTCCTCATCTGCTCCCTGGAGCCCTGGAGGTGAGAGGGTGGAAGCGTGGAGCAGCCCAGCCTCCCTGGCTGGGTTTAACCCACTGACACGGAAGGTGTTCTTTCAACAGTGGGATTTCTGCAGCCCTCTAGTTGCTCATACTGCTGCTGGAACTTCATGTTTTCCATTTGCAACTTCTATCCAGGACTTTGACTGTGGCGCAGGTTTCTCAAGGGCATCAGCATCCCACACAGTAGAGAGCCAGATTTTCTTCTCTTAGGAGACCCCCGGGCCTGAGCTTGGCTCTCCTCCCCAGTCCGTTGATTCCAGGCTCTGGTCTCCCAATTTTCTTTCCTTTCAGCATTCAGTTAGCTGCTCCCTCTCCTGTGAGGTGTTGATGAAGAACAGGATTTCTCCTTAAAACTCTCCCTATCTGAACAGGCATGTTAGACTCACTCATGGCCTCCTTCCACATCCTTAGAATTCTAATATCACAAATTATTGAACTCCAAAAAGACTTTACAGAGAATCTAGATCTGACTTTTCCAGAATATCTTCCTCAGAACTGAAGGGTATGAATAGGTGGTTAGTGGAAAATAGATTCCATTATCAAATGCATCTAGAAAATGCCAATCAAACATGTTTCTCCATACTGTGTATTAAACACACTTTGGGGTTTTTTTTTGCATAAATTTATGTGTAATTTTGTTATATGCATAGATTGCATAGTCAAGGCTTCTAGGGCATCCATCACCCAAATAACATGCATTATACACATTAAGTAATCTCTCATCATCCACCCCTCTCCCATCCCATCGCCCCTCCCAATCTCCATTGTCTACCTTTCCACACCCTATATCCATGTCGATATTTACACCTTAATAATGAGTGTGATGACATAGGACAGGGGTGGTGAAGTGTGGGGGATATGATGTGCAGTGTTTGGTTAGAGAAACATTTTTTCTTCTTTCAGATTGTAGAACAGCAATAGAAATATATGTCAAGTAGAAATACTCTGCCAACCATATCTGTAACTACCTATGTAATTTTCAATGTGTTAGTAGCCACATTTAAAACTAAAAGAAACATGTAAACCTAACTTTTGTATAAATTTTATTTATTTATAAATAGGCTTTATTTTTTGGTTCTAGGTTCAATTTTCTGCAAAATTGAATAGAAAGTACTGACAGTCCTCATACACCCCTTTCCCCCAACACGCCTAGCCTCCCCTGCTATCTCAAATTTAATAATGTATTTAACCCAATCTACAAAATGATTATTATTCCAACATTAAACAACAAAAAAATTGTTAGTGAGATACTTTAAATTTTCCTTGTATGTTGCTTTAGTTTTTACATTTTCAAACGTGACCCTGGCCACATTTCAAGTGCTTCATAGCTAAATGTGTCTAGCGATGTGAGTGCAGGTCTAGAGTGCCAGATGTTCCAAGGAACATGCTTTAGGAAATGCTGATCTAGTCACACCCTCTGGTCGTCCAGATGAAGCTGTAGAGCCCTGAAAGCCCGAAGTGATTTTTTTTTTTTTTTTTTTTTTTTTTTTTTTTTTTTT
>NW_016804447.1:4386788-4429171 GCF_001698545.2 Rhinopithecus bieti | reverse complement strand
GATCTCAGCTCACTGCAAGCTCCGCCTCCCGGGTTTACGCCATTCTCCTGCCTCAGCCTCCCAAGTAGCTGGGACTACAGGCGCCCGACACCTTGCCCGGTTAGTTTTCTTGTATTTTTTAGTAGAGATGGGGTTTCACCGTGTTAGCCAGGATGGTCTCGATCTCCTGACCTCGTGATCCACCCGTCTCGGCCTCCCAAAGTGCTGAGATTACAGGCTTGAGCCACTGCGCCCGGCCCTGAAGTGATTTTGCTGAGTTGCACACCCAAGTCACGTCAGAGCTGAGATCAGCACACCGGTTTTCTGGTCCATACAGGTAGTTCTTTCCACTACACCATAATGCAAAACACGTATCTTTTTCTTTGTGGAAGGGAGAATTCCAACTTGCTTCCTTTGCCCCACAGAAGACCCTTCTATTCCTTCTGAATTGAATTAAAATGGAGCCTAGTTCAATGACAAATCAGGGCTGAGTTTGTAGTAACTGTGCACAGCTTTTCATTCTACCATGTGCTTCTTGGAATCTCTGTGTTGTCTTCTCTTCTTAGGATTTACAGAGTATCCACTGATTGTGTTTCCTATTCACATCAGAGGCTCGTTCAGGACATAGTGCATTGGGATCCCTAGCCATGGAATTGCTGTGATGGTCCCTGGGCACTTGGGCCCTGGAATGAGGAGTCTTCCATTCATCATTTATTCAACAAATCTTATTGAACATATACCATCTGCCAGATCTTGTTCTTGGTGCTAGGGACACATAAACGAACAAATGAAATCCTTGGACTCTGAAATTTAGATTCTAGTGGCAGGAGAAAGATGAAAACACACACACATATAGGTATATATAAACCTTCAGTCTGTCAGATGGCAGTATAAGTGTTATTGAGAGAAGATAAGACAAAATAAGGGGAGAGAGGAATAAGGAACAGAGGCAGGTTTAGGAGTGAGGAATTCCTTTATTCTCTAATCATGGTGTTTATTGATGGAAAAATGGAGTGATTTAAGGAAAATATTCTTCTTAGCTTAAATACAATTTGTATTTAAATGCCTTCAACTCCTTTGTGAACATGTGGGTCCCCTTAAGTAAATAATGAGAATATTTATTAGCAGCTAAGGCACATGCTGTTCACGTGGCACTGTACTGAGCCATGGCATTCAACAATTTAATGAGAAACGGAGCACTTATGCTATCTGAGTACTCACTTTCCATGTCTCTGTAGTTAATAGTGTTGGGAAAGTAAAAAATGTCATGAGCTGGCCCTAGTCTCCATTCAAATGTCTATTCCTGTTTGACCCATCATATATTCTGACCAGTGGGCAGTCACCCTTGTTGGTAATAGTCTCATTAATTGTCAAATATTTACAGCATGAAACTGTACATTGAAAATATAAAGCAGAACGACTGCAAGGGGAAAAAGCACAATTTGTTAAACATTTAGAACTTCATGAAGTTGATGAAAGTGATGGAGGAGAGCTACTAGAACTACTTGCAAGCCATTGGCAAACAAGGATTTGACATGACTCAACCTGTTAACAATTGAAGAAAACAATGATGGGAACAGTGACAGTGCTTCAAAAGGGAGAATCCAATACCAAGGCAATAGGTTATTGCTCCAAAATAATTTATTTGTTGAATTTTTTTCTGAGAATAACTGTACCGTTGAAATTTTAAACTAAATTTGGTTAAATGTAAGATAATTTTATATTTGGTGGAATTTTAGTTCATTTTCAAGAAACTGTCCCAATAACATCTACTTTTTCCAAATGATATTTTGATGCATTTATTTTAAGTGGCCCTAGAGGCCAGGTGCAGTGGCTCATTCCTGGAATCACAGCACTTTGGGAGGCCAAGACTGGAGGATGGCTTGAGGCCAAGTGTTAGAGACCAGCCTGGGAAACATAAGGAGTCCTCGTCTCTAAAAAAAGTGAGAAACAATTAGTAAGGGATGATGGTGCTCACCCAAAGTCCCAGCTACTCAGGAGGCTGAGGTAGGAGGATCCCTTAAACTCAGGAGTTTGAGTTGCAGCAAGCTATGATTGCACCACTGTACTCCAGCCTGGGTAACAGAGCAAGACCCTATCTCAATCAATCAATCAATCAATGTGGCAATTTCCAGGTACCAGTTACCCTTAAATGACAGGAAATGGCCTTCCTGTGCTAATAGTATCTACACTTTTCAGGTGAAGAAACTGAGATATGAAGAACTTACGTAATTTGCTCAAGGTCATATAACCAGTATGAGGTAGAGGCTAACAGCAACATAGCCAATCTGAATGAAGACATCGCCACTACACAGCACTGCCTCTTAGAGGAATCACATTTGTTTTGCTTATTCTTGACCATGCTCAACATCAAAGTCTTGCGTTAAAAGATGTTTAGTACCCATTTCTTGTGGACCTCACAGGTAGAAATGATTCTACCTTAAATATTTCAGCTCAAGGTGGTTTTAACCAGTAAATGAACACATTGTCCATTGTCTCGCCATCATATTTTGTACAGTCTCAAAGGTTTGAAGTCTAAACTTCCTAACTGCTAGTTAAAATCTATTATCTTTGTGTTTGCTTAACTTCTGCAGGACATATCAGGGAAGTTAAACATGTCTGTTATAAATGTTGGGTACCTAATTGCCTTACCTTATAGCTGAGCCAGAAGGCAGACGCTAAATAAAGAAAACCTCCTGGCTCACAATGACATACTGTCTTTGAACATCTTTCAAGCAGAGGAAAGATAACGGCCATGTATGAGTTTAGTCAAGACTGCTGATTTGCAGTCTCTTCAGGAAATTGTAGTGTTTCCGAGGACAATATTCCTAGTCAAAATAGATTAAGCCTGAAGCCAAAGTGATGACCACAGTCAAAGTTAATAATACTGTATGTTTGGTTGGAAACAACTGGAAGAAAAATAAGTTATCATAGCAGACAGTCTGCCTTGTAATCCTCCTTTATACTCAGGTCCTTGTCACCAGTGGAATGGCAGAAAATAAAGTTTTCTTTTTAAGGACTTTGTGTTTGTAGACAGACAGTAAAAACCATTTACTCTGACGAAATGGAGTCTAGGGTTAGAGGGGCCGAAGTATGTTTTAGAGGAAAACTGGCCCTTTACTCACCCAGTTTCAAGTTTTTGAAGAACACAAGATACTCCTGTGACATTCTCCTGGAGGCAGAAGGAAGATGTACTGCTCTCTGGTAGTGGAGGCTAAGCCACCTTGACAGAGGAGACAGGAAGGTAAGGCTTCTCATAAAGATGGGGGCTAGCAAGATTATTTAACCACCAGCAATCGACTTCTGGGTATAAACCCAAAAGAATTACAAGCAGAGGCTGGGTGCAGTGGCTCACGCTTGTAATCCCAGCACTTTGGGAGGCCGAGGCAGGTGGATCACCTGAGGTCAGGAGTTCAAGACCAGCTTGGTCAACACAGTGAAACCCCATCTCTACTAAAAATACAAAAATTAGTCGGGCTTGGTGGCGGGCACCTGTAATCCCAGCTACTCCAGAGGCTGAAGCAGGAGAATCCCTTGAACTCAGGAGGCAGAGGTTGCAGTGAGCCAAGATTATACCACTACATTCCAGCCTGGGCGACAGAGTGAGACTGTCTCAAAAAAAAAAAAAAAAAAAAGCAGAGTCCAAGAGACATTTGTACTCCTATATTTGTAGGAGCACTGTTCATAACAACCAAAAGATGGAAGCACCCCAAGTGTCCATGTACAGATGAATGGAGAAACAAATGTGGCCTATGCACACAATGGAATATTAGCCTTAAAAAGGATAAAAATTCTGACCTGGGCTACAACATGGATGAAACTTGAGGATATTATGCTAATGAAATAAGCCAATCACAAAGGATAAATACTGTATGATTTCACTTTTATGAAGTATCTAGAGCAGTCAAATTCACAGAGACAGACAGAAAGAAGACTGCTGGTTTCCAAGAAGGAGAAGGGGAAGGAGCAGTGGGAATTTCTGCTTAACGGGTGCAGGGTTTTAGTCTGAAAGATAAAAAAAGTTCTGGGGATCGATGGTGGTGATGATAACACAACAATGTGAATGTACTTAATGTCATTGAACTGTACACTTAAAAATGATTAAAATGGTAAATCTTATGCTATTAAAAAAAGACTAGTAGGCCAAAGAGTGGTGAGAATGGTGCTATTGGACATGATAGTGGTGAAGGAGATGAGAAGGAGCAAAGACATACATCTTTAGATGTATTGAGAAATATATCTTTAGATAAGATTTTCCAAGCATGTTATGATAAGAAAATGAGTCAAGCCCAGTGGTTCATACCTGTAATCCCACCCCTTTGGGAGGCTGAGGCCTATGGATTGCTTGAGCCCAGGAATTCGAAGTCAGCCTGGGCAACATGGTGAAACCCTATCTCTACAAAAAATACAAAAAATTAACCAGGCTTGGTGGTGCATACCTGTAGTCCCAGCTACGCAGGAGGCTGAGGTGGGAGAATCACTTGAGCCCAGGAGGTCGAGGTTGCAGTGAGCCATGATTGTGCCACTGCATTCCAGCCTGGGTGAAAAAAAAAAAAAAAAAAAAAAGTAAAGGGAAATCTTGTCAGGCAATGATTGTACTAATTCACTGAGTGCTTACCAATTATCAAGGATTAATTTGGCTAAGGGCCTTGCATTATGCATTAACTCATTTTTTCTTCACAATAGCCCCATGGGGATGGGTGCTATTATTATATCCTTTTGAGATTTAGCAGGATTAACCATGGAGGCATGGAGTTGATGAGTGCCAACAGAGCTAGGAGTTGAAGCCAGGGTGTCTGCTGAGCCCAGTGGTTCTCAAACATGTGTACACCGGAATCTCCCGGAGGGTCTGGGAAACCACACATTGCTGGACCTAACCCCCAGAGTACCTGAGTCACTAGGTCTGGAGCAGGGGTCAAGGATTTGCATTTCTAACATGTTCCCCAGTAATGCTCATATTGCTGGTTGGGGACCACACTTGCAGTGAGCCAAGATCACACCACTGCATTCCAGCCTGGGTGACAGAGTGAGACTGTCTCAAAAAATAAAAAATAAAAAAAATAGAAAATGACAAGTGTGTTGGGGACCACACTTGGAGAATTAGTGAACTAGCCTATGTTCTTAACTGCTGCAAGGTAATAGCAGAAGGAAGGACTTGCTCTATACAGAAGGAACCTGGGACAATGGCACAGGGTAACTTGATGTACTGAAAGGAGCTAGAGCAGGTCAGGGAGTGATGGGCAGAGAGTTCCCTACCCTTTATCAGCTGTGCCACCCTCTTTGCTGTGACAACAGGGGCAGCTGCTACTCTCCACCAGCGAGGTGTAGCTTTGAGGTGCTTTGTCCAGGAAGTAATGGACAAAGGTCGATAGAGTCACACATTCTCATCATTTTCTTTCCCCTGGCCTACCCAAATATTCCATGTCCTTTAAGGTCCAGACGAAATCCCATCTAAGGCTGATCTCTTGGTCTTCATAACTCAGATTGTATTTAAACTTAATGTTACACAAGTTAGCATTTAATTAGCCTCAAATTGATTTATGTGCTTTTGTCTCTCTTCCTCATCTAGTTTTAAAGGTTTTTGAGGTCAAGGACTGTGGCATATCTTTACTAGGACTTCCAATGTGGTTAGAACAGTCTTAGTCAGACTAGATGTATAATCGATGATTATTGAAAAAAAGTTGTTCAGCAAGTTAGAGATTATCATTATATCATACTAATACAAATAAGAGTAAGCATATGATGAACATATTTCAGAGAACTAAGGTTGGTTAGCTGCTGGCTGTCCTGTTCATAGTTCAAATGGTGGCACAGATAGGAGTACTCATGGTTCAAGATACCTAACTGACATCTGCATAAATCTAAGAAGCCTGTAAGGGGATGAGTGTGCCTTGATATTGTGCAATACACACCTGCACTGCCCCAAGCCATGTCCCTGTGTACTGAGTGGCCCCTACAGGGACACTACTCCCTTGCAAGGAAGGTGATGACCTTATAAATATCATTTCAGCTCTCCCATAGTATCTGGCACTTTTTTTTCTTTTTCTTTTTCTTTTTTTTATGAGACTGAGTCTCACTCTGTCACCCAGGCTGGAGTGCAGAGGTTCATTCTGGGCTTACTGCAACCTCCACCTCCTAGATTCAAGCAATTCTCCTGCCTCAGCTTCCTGAGTAGCTGAGATTACAGGTGTCCACCACCATGCCCAGCTATTTTTTTTTTTTTTTTTTTGTATTTTTAGTAGAGATAGGGTTTCATCATGTTGGCCGGGCTGGTCTGGAACTCCTGACCTCAGGTGATCCGCCCACCTTAGCCTCCCAAAGTGCTGGGATTATAGGCGTGAGCCACCGAGCTTGGCCTTTTTTTTTTTCTTAAAGTCTAGTCAAGTACGATAATGAAAAGGGAAGAGTAGGACAAATAATTCGATCTGCAACTGACTGAAAAATCAATTGAGATATCTCATTACCTTGAGACCAGCCTGTACTTTTGCAATATTCTGTAATTTTCTGATTCATGTTCTTCCTTCCCCCAACTAAATTTGCTAATGAATACCTTACAGGTAGGACCATGTTTTATCTTTGTATCCCTAGTGTCTAGAGAAGAGTGCTGCGTGTAGTAGATCCTCAAAATAAATGTTTGTTGAATGAAGTAACATGTGAGAGAAACATAAATAGTAATCGTCAGGTTATCCGAAGCTCCAGATTTGGTGATACACAGTAAAATGCGTTGAAATTACTGGGAGAAAAAGCAAGATAATAGGCAAGTTCCAGGGAGAAAAGGTTAAAGGTGCCATCCGAGTTTTGGTAGTTTTCTTTTGTAGAGTTCTACAGTGGATTTTCCCACCAACAATCCAGAATGACAGATGGATTGTTTCATCCTCCAGTTACACATGGGAAAATTGCTTTGGTCCTAGTTTTGTAATTTCCACAATTTTCCTTGATAATTTAGTCAAATCAGGATACTTTGTTTTCTTAAACTATTACAATGCTCCTATTAAAGGCCTTCATGGGGAAATTCCATTTTAGAAATTACTGTGGAGATGTAACAAAGCTCATTAGTGCCTTATTTTCTTGAAAGATATACTCCTTCATTTGACCGCCTAAAAACACCTCCTTGTCACTTGGCCTTTGTGTTAGTCATCAGTGCTGTTTATCAGGGGTCATGGGTATCTGCCCACCCTCCTCAGCACATGGCAGGATGGTCCTTCTCTGTTCCCCTTGAAGTTGGATGAGCCAGGTGACTTGCTTTGGCCAGTGAAATGTGAGGGAGCGGGGGATGTGGGTCACTTCCTGGTGAAAGTTTTAAGAACCAGTGTGCCCTTCCCTATCTTATCCTTCCCATTTCACTGGCGATGGGTCAAACTGAAGCCCCCATCAGTCTGAGGTCTCTGAGTAATTTCTATGAGTAATACGTTCACATTTCTTATAGATGGAAAGTCAAAATGATCAAAGAAAATGCTTCTTTGAAGTGCCTTAGAGAAATAACTGGCTAGACAGGTCTATTTCAACTCCTCCCTTTTATTTGAAGACATTACTTCATAGTGCATTACAATCTGTGTGAGCAGGGGTGGCTTCAAAGGCCTATGCAGGATCAGCAGCCCTTCCCAGTGTAAACACGAATCTACTGTGTGTGATTAGTGCCTTTTACAGCCATCAGTGCCTGCCATTGTTAGGAACGCCAGGCTTAGAGTCAGAATTATAAGCTTTGTTTAATAAAAGATATTTACTCCTCAGTCCTGAGAGTTATCTGCAAGATGTCCCTGTTCCCTAGTCCCTCCCAGCCAGGCCACCCCACATCTTTTGCCTCTCTTTTGTTCTTGAAGTTCCGCAGTCACTCCCTGTGCAGAGGTAGCCTGGGTACTCTGCTGCTAGCTTTCATTTGCCCATATGCAGATCTGGGCTGTGATAGAGACTCCTGCAGTATGGGAGCCTGGCTGACTGTTGGACCTTGTGGCTGCTGATCCTGCCTTGTTTCTTGGGCTTGGAGCCAGGGCTGACCTTGAACAAAGTATTAAGCAGGCTAACTTTGTTCTTAGACCCGCACATCCCTCTTCACACTTGGACAATGGTACTGCATTGGACAAATGGGGGATTGACTCTTCCACTACACTTTCTAGCTGTGTGACCTTGAGCAAATGACTTAAAATCTTGACACCTCAGCTTCTTGAGCCCTTAAAGGTGGTGCTGGTGCCTAGCTCAAAAGGCGATTGTGGGGGCCAAATAACACAATACATATATGCTTGGCATACTGTAATCCTTCAATATATTTTTAGCTTTATTACTAGTGTTATTAGTTTTAGTCTTACTAAGATGCAAATGACTGGCAAGGCGTGGATGTGTTCCTCCTGGGCTCTGGGAAGCCTGGCGTACAGGAGCCTAGTGTTCCTCCCAGAGGAGAGACAGTGACAACAAGGCACACACACCTCAGCATGGCTCTGCACTGTCTGTTCACCTACGTGCATAAAAGAACTCTTCTGGAATAGAAAACACTTTATTTCTTGGTGAAAACAATGTTTTTTAAAGGACATCTGCTTGTGCTGTTGAGTCAAATAACAGAAAATAATGAGCTCTGGAAAGTGATGGTTCTTAGCCAGGAACTCCTCAGAAATTTGGGATAAATGGGAGAGTGGAGCATGAAGCTGGGCAGTGTCCAAGATCGATGCAGTGAATGAGTCCATGAGTCCATCACACATGTTCTGCGGAGAAAGGAAAACATGGTGTATGAAATGTTTTAGTAAGCACTAAACATTTACTAAATAGCTACCAGAAAAACTGCTTATCACGTGAGGCATAAAACTGTAGTAGAAGTTGGAAATGCACAAGTGGTGTGAGACCATACAGGAAGCATGAATCTTGATGGAACTGAGACATGGGAGAAAGCAAGGGGCCCGGATGATCATTGCGTTTTCACAGGCTAAGCGGTTGGTGTAAGATGTCCGATATATTCATGTCCAAAGTCAAGGGTTGGCTTTACTCTGTTGGTGTGTGTCTGCCACTCCATTGGCCAACGGCCTGCTTGAAGAGAGGGCTCTGTCTTCATCACTCTTCTCTCTCTCTCAAACTAGCTCTGTGTCTGGCACATGGTAAGTGTCACCTAGGTGTTTAGTGAGTGAATAATTGAGTGGATCCATCTCAGGAGCCAGGTTCCAAGGTCTAAGCAGGTCTAGCATATAGGAAGCTTGTGCTAAGACAGCTAGGACCTGTAGGTTTCTGCCTAAGGACAGGATGGATGGAGGCATAGGTGGATAGGAAAGAGGCCAGCCTCCTCCAGGACATTCCAGTTATGAAGTTTGAAGGTCTGTAGGGACTTCGAACTCAGCTTTGCAAAAGTTTACTGGTTCCATTGATGAAGATGCAGGAAAAGGTAGGCTTGAGATCCTGGTAGAGCCACTCAGGAGGTTAAAAAGACCATGGTTTTGAGGAAAGCATGGAGCCAAAATGGTGTCAAACCTCTTAGGTCTCAAAAGGGAGCCCAACCTTGAAGAGTAAGTTATCTGTGTCTAGAGACCATCATACCTTGGGCTGGGTACAGTAACTCACCCCTGTATTCTCAACACTTTGGGAGGCCAAGGTGAGAGTATGGGTTGAGCCCAGGAGTTTAAGACCAGCCTGGGCAACATAGGGGGGCCCCAGCTTTACCAAAAAAAAAAAAAAAAAAAAAATGTTAGCATGGTGGTACATGCCTGTAGTCTCAGCTATGCAGGAGGCTAAGGTGGGAAGATTGCTTAAGCCCAGGAGCTAGAGGCTGCAATGAGCCATCATCGCACCACTGCACTCCAGCCTGAGTGACTTTTGGAGATCTTGTCTCCAAAAGTTAATTAATTAGTTAATTAAATATATAAAACTAAAAAAATAAAATTCTACCTTGTTTGAGGCACCTCAGGATCTTACCTGGATACAATAGCAATCATTTTTTGAGCACTTTTATGCCAGGCATTGTGCTAAGTGTTTTGTCTACTTTATCTAATTTAATTTTCATAACAGCTTCAAAGATAAGTACCATGATTCCCATTTTAAAGATGAGAACTGAGGCTTAGTAAAGTTAAGCAACCAATAAATTATAGATCAGAGATTCAAAGCCATACCGTATGACTATAATACCTCATGTCATTGACCACCAAGAGAAACTCCTACCTTTACTTTATTTGTAGGTTAGGGTGCGTGCATATGTGTGTAGACTTAAAATGTCTACCCTTGTTTTATGATTCTTCTACAAATGTTGCTTCTAGAACTCCTTGGCTATACCTTTAAATTTCTAGACTAGAGAGACACAGATGGACTTTATGGTGGTCCCCAGGATCTCTATCTCTTGAGGTTTCCAACCTCTTTGTGTAGAACTCTATCCTCTTAGTAGACCCACGCAGAGTCTGTTTCTCTCTCCTTCTCTCTCTCTTGCTGACTTTGAAGAATTGAGTTGCCGTGAACCCTACAGTGGCAAAAAAATAAATTCAATAACCTGAGGGAGTATGGACAGAGATTTTTACCTGGTCAAGCCTCTGATGAGAACCCAACCTTGACCAACACCTTGACTGCCACCAGGTGAGACCCTAAGGACAGAACCCAGCTGAGCTGTGTTCAGGCTCCTGACTCAAAGAACATGTGAGATAATAAGTATGTGTTGCTTAAAGCTACTAAGTGTGTGGTAATTTGTCACCCAGCATAGAAAACAAATACACAGACCATTACCTGAAAAACAAACAAACAAAGAAAGAAAACCTTGCTGTGTGATGATTGGAGAGACACAGAGTTCAGAAGATGATGCAAAGCTGCTCATGTTTTTTTCATTGGTGGAAATTAGTCTATGAGAATCCTCCTCCTTGGTGGGCAACAAGAAGGCCTTTGTTAAAAAACAAAACAAAACAAAAACAAACAATAAAAAAACCTATCACCCTTTGTTCTCCAGCTAGCCTCTCTCTCAGGTGTCCTCTAGAGTCCTAGCTCTCAAGCTCTCAGTGGAGCTGGGCAGTGGGGAAGAATGTCATATTCCCTTCAGGCTGTTATCACAAAATGCCATAGACTGGATGGATATAAACAACAGAAATTTATTTCTTACAGCTCTGGAGGCTGGGAAGTCCAAAATCAAGGTGTTGACAGATTTAGTGTCTGGTGAGGGCCTGCTTCCTCATAGCCAGTCATCTTCCCACTGTAACCTCACATGCTAGAAGAAGCAGAGGATCTCTCTGAGACCTGTTAATGGGGCACTAATCCCATGATGAAGGTTCTGCCCTCCGGACTTCATCTAACTCTAACCACCTCCCAGAGGCTCCGTTCCTAATATCATCACCTTGGGGATTAGAGCTTCAACATATGAATTTCAGGGGGATGCACATTCAGTCCGTTGCAGAGGGTTCAAGTCCTTTCCATTATGCCCAATGGAAGGGAAATAAAAATGGTATGGCCTCAGGGTGAAACATCTACAGGATAAACATATCTTTCCATATCCTGATTACTTCTAATCGTATTTCTCTGTATTATGATGCCTGGAGTTCCTGGGGGTATTTTTTCCATGTTACCAAAGACTCCCTTCTATTATTTTAGTTGGTATAAAACAGGGTCTAATTAAGTTGTTAGTTCATTACCTCACCTCTGGGAATGAGGGAAAAGAAGAAAATTTCACTGGGCCTCACCTCTTATCAGAAAAAGGTTTTATATCACTGAGAGCAGGGAAACTGCAGGTTAAAGGTTAAATTCCTTTGGTTGTAATGTAATACCAAAGCTGCTCTTTTTTTTAAGGATCAGATAAAGTCTGTACTTAAACTAATTGTGTGTGCAAATACAATCGCTGTCCCTCTTGCTGTGACATGTTTGTACTGGCTAAAGCTTGAAGTATTCTACCACTGAAGCTCACAGGGGTTCGGGTGGAGAGCTGATCCTGGGCAAAGAGGGCAGGTGACTTACTGATTGCATAAAAATTCCCTCCCTGCAAGCAAAACAATAGCACCACTGCCATTCGTGCCTCGGCTTCATGGTGGGGTGGTAGGAGAATGTGTGTTTTGCCTGCTTTGTTGCAAGGATGAAAGGGAGGGTTGCTGTGTGCTGGATGAGGAGGCAAAGGTGGCATTCCTGTATTTTTGTTGGATCCCTTTGCATGAACAACCTCACCTGTCAAAACATGGTGAGAAATAGAAGTAGAACAAAGGAGAAAGAAGCAGGAACCAGTGAGAGGACAGATTGAACTGAGCCAGGGCCTTAAAACACAAGCCATAAAATGTCCGGTTGCATTTTATTTTACAGCTGCTTGAATTTACCATTTTTGGCTAACGTGTATGTGTGTATTTATATATTTGTCTATATAACTAACCATGAAATTGTTATGTCTAGGCCAATGGATTTTTTATTTTTATTTTTTAGAGATAGGGTCTTGTTCTGTCACCCCAACTGGAGTGCAGTGACATGATCATAGCTCACTGTAACCTCTAACTCCGGAACTCAAGCAATTCTCCATCCTCAGCCTCCAGAGTAGCTGGGACTACAGCAGTGAGCCACTGCTCCCAGCAACAATGGATATTTTTTAATATTATCGTGTGTGTAGATATAATCATAAATATATAATTTCTAGACAACAAGTATCAAACATATTAATTTGCTTTGTGTAATGCCTTTCATCACCTGACTATAGCTAGTGATTTCCAGCTTTTTAAGACACTGCTTTATTAACAAAGTGCTTGGCCGGACGCAGTGGCTCAGGCCTATAACCTAGCACTTTGGTAGGTTGAGACGGGCAGATTGCCTGAGGTCGGGAGTTTGAGACCAGCCTGGCCAACGTGGTGAAACCCAATCTCTACTAAAAATACAAAAAATTAGCCATGTGGTGGCGCATGCCTGTAATCCCACCTGCTTCGGAGGCTGAGGCAGGAGAATCACTGGAACCCGGGAACCAGAGGCTGCAGTGAGCCGAGATTGTGCCACTGCAATCTAGCCTGGGCAACAGAGCGAGATTCCATCTCAAAATAAATAAACAACAAATAAACAAACTGCTTTCACATAATTATTTCAGTTAGAGGCCTGAACATCAGCTCACCCCTCTTCTTCTCTGAGGACTCTTAGAACTTCCACTCTTGACTTTCAGGCCCAGTCTAACAACGATGTTGCCCTCAGAATTTCATGGTACCCAAGGGCAGCTCTGTCACTTGGGCTCTGCTTTCCAGTCTGACTCAAAGCCTTCTTCCCAGTCCTGGTATTTCTGAGTTCCTGAAACTGCCCTCCTGCCTCTTGCCCTGTGAACAGCTCATTCAGCATTTTCTCCAAATATTCCTTTCACCTGTTTGCTGTAACGGACATTGAAAGTCTTCTGAGGACATTTCCTTCCCCACTGCCTCTTCAAGCACAGGATAGTTTTTTGTTTTGTTTTGTTTTTTCTTTCTTATCTCCCTTGCACCCTAAGGCCAAGAAATAGAAAAAGCATCCTGCTGGCTCCTCACTGTTGACTGCAAAGCATTTCTCTCCCTCCCTCCTGGCACTGTTTCCTCTTGCTCCCTTCCCCCGATCTTGGACTAGTCATCTCCTTGACCTCCACTCACTCCTGCTCATTCAAAAACACTTGAGGCCCTGACCGAGGTGCTTTCTCTTCACCCACTCCTGCATCATTCTCTGACCTCAGCTTTCACAGGTGGCCTCTCTACACCCTGATATCTCAGTTCCTTAACTTCTTTACCCACTACACCTCATCTCAGCCAGTCACCCCCTTGGCCACTACTGGGCTTTTTATTTACACCACCAGTACTTGCTTTCTTTCTGAAATCTCCAACTACTATCTATTTCTTAGTCATTGGTTGACTGGCTTTGTAGTTACCTTTTTTTTTTTTTTTGAGATGGAGTCTTGCTCTGTCGCCTAGGCTGGAGTGCAGTGGTACGATCTTGGCTCACTGCAACCTCTGCCTCCTGGGTTCAAGCCATTCTCCTGCCTCAGCCTCCTCAGCAGCTGGGATAACAGGCACGTATCACCAAGCCTGGCTAATTTTTGTATTTTTAGTAGAGACGGGGTTTCCCCATGTTGGCCAGGCTGGTGTCGAACTCCTGACCTCAGGTGATCCACCCACCTTGGCCTCCCAAAGTGCTGCGATTACAGGCATGAGCCATTGCGCCCGGCCCATAGCTACATTTATTTTACCTTAAGTATGAACTCTAATGCTTAAGAATTATCTGTCAGCCTTCTTCTATCTTTATTTATTATTTATTTTTTGGAGGTAGGATCTCCCTCTGTTGCCTAGGCTGGAATGTGGTGGCATGATCACAGCTCACTGCAGTCTGTACCTCAGATCCTCCCACCTCAGCCTCCAGAGTAGCTGGGACCACAATGTGCACCATCACACTAGGCTAATTTTTTGTTTGTTTGTTTTGTATAGATGGGGTCTCACTTTGATGCCCAGGTTGGTCTTGAACTTCTGGGCTTAAGGGATCACCCCAACTTGGCCTCCCAAAGTGCTAGGATTACATGCATGAGCCATCACACCTGGCCCCATCTTCATTTTCTTCCCATCTGGTTTAGAGTTCATTTCCATTGATATCACTTCCTTAAAAATATTCTTGGCTCATTAGATAGTCATAGACAAAAATAAATCTTCATCTAAATCTCATACCTTATACAAAAATTAACTCAAAATGAATTATAGATGTAAATGTAAAATGCAAAACTATGAAACTTTTAGAAGAGAACATAGAAGAGTCTTTGGGACCTTGGGCTTGGTAAAGGGTTCTTGAATGTGATACCAAAAGCACAATCCATTAAAAAATAATAAACTGGACTTCATCAAAATTTAAAAGTTTTACTCTGCAAAAGACCCTGTAGAAGATAAAACGGCAAGCTAAAGACTGGGAGAAATATTTGCAAATCACACATCTGACAAAGGACTGGTATCTGGAATATATAAAGAACTCTGAAACTCAGCGTTAAAAAGAAGCCAGTTGAAAGTTGTCAAAAGACATCCAGAGAGTTCACCAGAGAGGATATGAAGATGGCAAACAAGCATTTGAAGATATGTTCAATATCACTAGCCATTAAGGGAAATGCAAATTAAGACCATTACTATACACATATCAGAACAGTTGAAATGAAAACTAATGACAACATATTATATAAATAAATAGTCAAATAAATAAATAGATGGAAGAGAATAGACAAATCTTCCATGCAAATGAATTTCAAACAATTTATGAGGGTACTGTACCCTGAAGGAGGTGGGGAATGTAGCTTCCCATTCCTTAAGTGACTTCCTTCTGAAGAGTAGTGTGGAAAGAGGGAAGGGTAACTTCACAATGAAGAAATGTGACAAACACTATCTCAACCAGTTGATCAAGGTTGGTATCAACAGTAATGTTCTATTGATAGCATGTACTCTTGATAGAATATGATGAGAATTCTATCAAGAATTCTTGACTGCACTTTATCTGTGTGGTCTTTTCCCCCACAACCCCAATCTGAACATGAGAAAAACATTAGAAAACATTATGAAACCAAGTACAGTTACCTCTTAATCAATATGGGTTTGAACTGTGTGAGTCTACATATACTCAGATTTTCTTCCACCTCTGCCGCCCCTGAAACAGCAAGACCAACCCCTGCTCTTCCTCCTCTTCTTCATCCTATTCAATGTGAAGGTGATGAGGATGAGACCTTTATGATTATCCACTTAATGAGCAGTAAATATATTTTCTTACCCTTACGATTTTCTTAATAACATTTTCTTTTCTCTAGCTTACTTTATTTGTAAGAATAGAGTATATAATACATATAACATACAAAATATGTGTTAATTGACTATTTATGTTAACAGTAAGGCTTCTGGTTAACAGCAGGCTATCAGTAATTAAGTTCTGGTGGGGAGTCAAAAGTTATACTTGAATTTTCAATTACAGGAAGGATCAACACCCCTAACTTCCCACGTTGTTCAAGAGTCAACTGTCTATGTTAAATAGAGACTTGAACCCAACTTTTCTGTCCCTAGAACCAGTGCTTTTTCTACTGCGTTTAACTTACCAATGGGAAGGTGCTTTTTGATGGCTGTGGATTCAACTCATATCCACACAGAGTCTCAGGCTCCTCTGGATTGCACAAAATTCAGGAATTCAAAGACTAAATAACACATAGCAATGGTTCCCAAATGCCGGGAAGGGCCAGAGTTTTTACTGGCCCACAAAGAACCTATTGTAAAAATTTCCAGCTTCTCTCTGGAAGGCAAGGAGACCATATGGTTCTGCCCTGAAAGTGAGGGGCAATATACTGAGGAGAACCCTGAGCTTACTTCCTGCGGAGTCCCAGCTACCCACCTGCCCTGGCTCAGCTGGCCTTCCTACCAGCCCATTGTAAGCAAGGTAAAAGGAAGGACTTGAGAATGTGGGAGCTACTGTTCCTTAGCATATTGGTTTGCCTAGACTATGTCAGAATAATTGAAACGGTGTTAGGTCGGGCATGATGGCTCATACCTGTAATCCCAGCATATCTGGGAGGCCGAGGTGGATGAGTCACCTGAGGTCAAGAGGTCGAGACCAGCCAGAGCAACAGAGTGGAACCCCGCCTCTACTAAAAATACAAAAATTAGTTGGGCATGGTGGCAGGTGCCTGTAATCCCAGCTACTCTGGAGGCTGAGGTAGGAGAATCGCCTGAACCTGGGAGGCGGAGGTTGCAGTGAGTCCAAATCGCACCATAACTCCAGACTGAGCAACAAGAGTGAAACTCCATCTCAAAAAGCAAAAAAACATAAAAACCCAAAACACTATTAAGAATGGTGTTTTATTTTGCTCATATCTGTAAAACAGAATTTTGATGATGGCACTGATAAAAATATAATGCCAAAACAAATTACACCTTAGAGCCCTTCATCATGGGTGCTATCAAATACCAGAGTATGAAATACATATAGTGCTATCAAATTAAAAAAAAATTGTACCAAGGGAACATAACATTCGCTTTAGTATAAAATAAATTTTAATGTTATAACTGTTTCTAAATGTATATCAAACTATAAGTATATCCTTTAAAATTACCTACGGTTAACAAATTGTATTTCTTGGGAAGAGCTCCTTTGTATTCTGACATTATGAACTTCCTACATTTTTGGTGTTGAAATAGCCTTTCCTGTCTGAAATGATGGCAATGGTAGCTCTTTGTTATTGTTGTTATTGGCAAAATTAACAGTGTGGCAACTCTGTGTCAGCTCTTTCTACTGCCTTGGAAAATTTTACTGTCCTGAAAATTTAAAGTCTGAAAACTACTAACCTGAGAATGCTATTATTCTAAAATATAGGAGAATTAAATAGATGATGTTAAAAGTTCTATGTGAATTAAAACTCATTTGGCTGGGGAAGGCTGGAAAAAAAAAAGAACTCAGAAACTTTGGCTGGTTTCATTAGTTTGTGTTTCACATAATCCACTGTGTAAAACTTCACTTTCTTCTACCACTTCTTTACTAGGTTATTTTATTTTATTTTATTTTATTTTATTTTATTTTATTTTATTTTATGTATTTATTTATGTATTTATTTATGTATTTATGTATTTATTTATTTATTTTTTGAGACGGAGTCTCATTCTGTCCACCAGGCTGGAGTGCAGGGGCGCGATCTCGGCTCACTGCAAGCTCCGCCTCCCAGGTTCACGCCATTCTCCTGCCTCAGCCTCCCGAGTAGCTGGAACTACAGGCACCCGCCACCGCGCCCGGCTAATTTTTTGTATTTTAGTAGAGACGGGGTTTCACCATGTTCTCGATCTCCTGACCTTGTGATCCGCCTGCCTCGGCCTCCCAAGGTGCTGGGATTACAGGCGTGAGCCACCGCGCCCGGCCTACTAGGTTATTTTATAAACACCAAATCTGAAAAGAACTGAAATTGTAGAAACTGGAATATATTATAGTTCCATAGTATCATATATCACAACTCTTTAGAACATGTATTTTTCACTGAATGATGCGCTGTAAAGGTTTGCTTTCATTTGTTGTCCGTGTGTTTGCTTTGATATTTTTGCTTTTGATGTCACATGAATACTATGCATGAGTGAAAGTTGCAAAATGTGCTCTATAATAGTTGGGGTGGTTTCTTATGTTTGTATCAAAGAAACTAAGTTGATGAGAAATATGGAAATGTGCTTCTGAGTTTATAATTTTTTCCCTTACATTGTATAATGTAAGCAATAGACCCATTCCATTAAAGTGTGAAACTAATTTCCTCATGAATTCTGTATCAATGTGGGAAATTTTTAGCATGTGTGGTTTTACTCTGCCTAGCTGCTCAAAGGCGGTCTAAGGAGGTAAAAATAGGCACTTGGTGGGATTTTCCCTTCATTTCAGTCCATGCACCAATTCAAATGAATCTAATTTTGCCTCATTAGAAAGCAGATCCCTTTACTCCATTCCATGCCATCTCCATTTCAATGAGCTGTGGAAGAGAAACACATTTCCCTGACACTGACAGTTTCCGAATGAGACCATTTGCAGAGGCTGAGTGTTTCGCCCACAGCAGGTAGTTTTACATCAATCTGCATTAATAGCAAAATTGGAAGAAGTAGCTTGTTAGCATTTCCCTGCTTGGCCTGAAGACTAAAATATGCAATGTTGAGTCCTATACCATTTTGAAAATTCATTTCCCTTTGGAATATAAGTGCGTTCTAAAATTGACTCAGATTAGAGCTTTTACTGTTGATGTTTAGAAACAATTTGACAATGGCTGCTTAGACACAATGTGTTGCACTTATCCCAATTTAATTTCAATTTTATTTTTATTGCAAAGAAGGAGATGAGAAAATGTCAGGTCTTAATTTGGGGTAGCTTTTCATGTCCAAGTAAACAGAGAGTGAATTCTTTATTGGTGTTGCTTCTTTCAAATAATGAAATATTTGATGGAGATTTCTCTGCAGATAATGGTGATCTGGGAAATATGAAAATGTTGGGGAGGTAAGAGAACAGTAGAAAAGGTTGGGTGTGGTCGCTCATGCCTGTAATCCCAGCTCTGTGGGAGGTCAAGGCAGGAGGATCACTTGAGCCCAGGAGTTCAAGACCAGCTTGGGCAACATGCCAAAACACCGCCTCTACAAAAAAATACAAAAATTAGCTGGGCACAATGGCCTGTGCCTGTAGTCGTACCTGGGAGGCTGAGGTGGGAGGATCACCTAAGATAGGGAAGTGGAGGCTGTGGTGAGCTATGATCGTGCCACTGCATTCTAGCCTGGGCGACAGACTGAGACCTTGTCTCAAAAAAAAAAAAAAAAAAAAAAAAAAAGGAGCAAACATCTCAAGTTGATGAATACACGAAAATGTAGCATCAAGAACATTCAGAAAAGGGAGATCGAATTTGGAGATGATAAATAAATTTGCAGAAAATACTTCAAGACACCAAAAATTCCCAGACATTTTAAGCTAAAACTATGTGTGTTAAGTTCTTGTTAAGGAATAGAAGAGGTTAATATTTTTAGCAGGAAGAAACTATTAGCAAATCCACAAATTATACTTTTATTTATTCTTCCATTGTGAAGGATACACATTTGTTAGCTTAAGTAGGATCTCCTGCCTTACACAATTTTACTGTGGAAAAAATAATATTGACCAAGCCTCTGATCCTGCCTGACATGAAATTGATAGACACTTAGAATCATGGAATTTTTCAGATGGAAAGCACCTTTGGATGACAATTAAAGGCACTGAAAATGAGTGTCCTTCACATCAGTTTCATTTACAGTAAGTAATTATAAATGCCACAAAGACAGAAAGTTTAAATAATTATACTGGACAATAGTGCAAATGGGGTCCTCATTGATGAATCTATTAATTCTCTCTTCTACTAGTGGGTAAAGCTCTTCATAGAATTCTAAAATTTTTGATCTGGGCAACACTTTGGGGATGACTGATTTTGCACAGATGAGGAAACTGAAACTGAAATAGGATAGTTGACAACACGAAAATCTCACAGCCACGTAGTAATAAAGCCAAGTTCAGCATAGAGAAAGACTGAGCTTTGTGCAAATAGAACTTTAGGGTCTTTATTCAGGGAAGCAGACTTCTTCCACAGACCAGTATGGACTCAGAGGAGGGTGGGAGACACTGAAACTCAGATAATAGTGAGAGATGAGGAATCCAGGCCCGAGCTGAACCTTCTTTGAAAGGCTCTGTGGGAGACCAGACTATCTTCCCCAAAATATGAAGGATTGTTGAGCTGAAGATGCTCAAGAAGAAAGAGGTACAGCAGAGGTCTCTGCCTCTATTTGCCCAAAAGGAGGACATAGATTTACAAAGGCAAAAAGTATCCTGGCCACAAACCCCCGCCTTTTCCCCCCAAGAAAATGTTAACCACTTCGACGCTCATCAGTCTAGAGTTGGTACTAGAGGAGTTTACATTGGCAGGCTTTGCTAACTAGCATTTATCTGCTGTTTGTTTGCCTTTCCTCGAGCTGCCAGTCTGCTCACAGAAACTCAAAGTCCTTCTTGTTGTCTTGCCACTTCTCTAAAAATCTATTGTTGAAGATGCTCCAGATGTTGAAGAAACTGGAACTTAAAGCCACCTCTTTGAAAACTCATTCTCTGGATGTCTGTGTATATGTGTGTATAAAACGTCCATATTAATAAACTTCTGTTTTTCTCCTGTTTGTCTGTCCGTTGTGACGGGTCCATTCCAACTAAGAACCTATTGGAGGTTATTGTTACTTCTCTGCAGCTCTTTGTTGTCTGTGTGTTTGCTGATTATCTCCTTGGTAAGAAAGAACTGTGAGCTTAGATCAGAAACTCACAGAATATGATTTGTAACTCATTGTACATAAAGGATCATAAATCAACTGTTTCAAAACCCACAGCCAGCATACCAGAGTGGCCAGGACCTTGGGCCCTGGATGCCATCTGTCTGGGTTTGGTTGTAGGGTGAGAGAGCAGAGGAATCTCCATCCAAACCCTTTGTAGGTCATGACAAAGGTTTGTATTGTTATCCCAAGAGCTTTGGGAATTCACAGAGAACAGTGTGTTTCAATCCACATCCAAAAAGCTTATGTGAAAAACCTCTGTCCATTACTAGTTGTGTGAATTTGGGTGAGTAATTTATCCTGTCTGTGCCCCAAATTCTTCAGGTAAAATGACACCCGCCTTTTACTGTTGCTAGAAGAATTAAATGAGATAATGCTTTAAAATGCCCCCCAAACAATGCCTGGAACACAGCAGGCTCTCAATGGACGCTAATGGGATTCAGCTCTGCATTTCCCATAGTATGACCATGTGGTCATCATAAGTGGTAAAAGAAAGAAAAAGAAAAGACCTAAAGGGAATATAAAGGTTGATAATAGAAAGAGAAGAAAAGATGTCGAAGTTGAGAAGTTGCAGTGGTCTACAGACTCATTCCAGGATTGGTAGGAAGTAGGAGATAAATGGGGGAGAGGCTCTGGGTTTTGAAATTGGACTTCAGAGACCTCTCACTTTTAATCTACAGCCCTTTGAAATGCTAGTCACCCATGAACAGCATCCTATGCACTCCAGCACTAATAAATTTTTCAGCAGCTCCACTTTGAATTGAGCTGAATATCTAGAGCACAGTTATTCTCTGAACTATAAGAACAGTGATCATAGCAAACTCACAGAGAGGGAAGATTTGCTTGGTTTGGCGTTTGAAGCTTGCTAAAATCTTGGCTCAACCTGAATCTGATTAATACAGTTCCCTAACCTAAAGGATGCTTAAAACATTTCTGTGGCTCAATATCAAGCCCAGGCTCCCTAAGGCAGCCAGTCACCACCTGTCTCTTCCATGTCATCTCACTGCTCCTGGCCTTACACTTTGTGCTCTCACAGCAATCCCTGAGTGACCTGGAGGCCGTCTTTCTCCCTACACACCAGTACATCTTCTAACCAGTTTCTTTGCTCAGAAGTGTCCTCTCCCTGCCTCGCCTGCACGATTGCACCTGATTCCAACTCACCTCCACCAGGAAGCCTTCTCTGATGCCTCTGACTGGGAAAGGTACCCCTCTTTTCATAACCTGCTCCACACATCATGTTAGAGTTCCTGGTTCCTCTTGATGACTCTGGGCTCTTTGTATCCATATTATTCAGTGCCTGGCTTAGAGAAGGCTGTCATTATCGTGAGTGAGCCCTTTGATCCGTGTAAACCGCTCCCCTCTGTCCCAGGGCTTACCATTCTTACTGAGATACGTTCCCTGCATTTTCAGAATGCCTGAAACTCTTGCTCTGTGTATTGTGTGCCTCTTTGTGTCACTGTGTATTTTGCTATCTGTTTAAGCCCTTCCCAAACACAGAGTATTTGGGAGAAAGACGGCAAGCAGCTTTCCATCTCTATCCCCAAAACTTTAATTTAATGGCCAAACACATGGAGGTGCTTGATAAATAGCTGTCAGTGATGAGATGTTGATTTCTGTCTTCACTCTGGCTTCCAGCCTCTTCCCATCAAATCCCACTCATCCTTAAGGTCTACCTCTTCCAGGGATTGTTGCTTTTATGTTTCTTTAGAACACTTAGTCACTCACCGTACTTTACTTTTTTCTTATTATATTTTTATTTATTTATTTTTTCTGATACAGGATCTCACTCTGTCAATCATGGCTCACTGCAGCCTCGACCTCCAGGACTCAATCGATCCTCCCACCTCAGCCTCCCAAGTAGCTGGGACTACAGGCATGTGCCACCATGCCCAGGTAATTTTTGGATTTTTTGTAGAGACGAGGTTTTTTTCATGTTGCCCAGGATTTAACTATTCTACATATATACATAAGGTATCTCATACAAGCTTTTTTTTTTTTTTTACAAAAGTGTCTGTGTCTCATATTCTTTTGTAGCATTCTCCCCTCTAAAATGTAAAATCATTTGCTTTCTTAACCTTACCGGGTTCAGATGAACAGGAAAGGACATCATCTAAAAGCAGGTGGATGCCTTGTGTATACACATGCTTGGGAAAATATGAAGTGTAGTTCTTGTGGGTTTGGGGAGTGCCAAGGAGAAAATGAAACTTAAAGGACATTTTACAGAAGTATATTTAAGGATTAGCTACTTAATTGTTGTATTCGTTATCTTAATGAAAATGCTGAAAATACCTCAATAAGGTGGAATAAAATGGGTCAAAGGTAAGAAAGACAGAAACATTAATTTGGCTAAAGAGCGCAGTGCTGTGTGGTGGTCAGAGCTTTGGTGTCAAATGATCCGAGTTCCATTCCTTGCTCCTCCATTCACCATGAGACTTGGGCAAGTAACATCATTTCAAACCTCTGTATGTCAGTAGTCATTTCAAACCCATTGTATTACAGGGCTGAGAGTACCTACCATATAGAGTTATTGCAACAATTACATGAGCTAGTGCAGATTAATTCAAAGCCTGAGACAAATTAGCTTTTATTTTATCTTATTTTGGAGATGGGGTCTTGCTCCCTCATCCAGGCTGGAGTGCAGAAGCATGATCTCGTCTCACTGCAGCCTTGACTTCCCAGCCTCAAGCAATTCTCCTGCCTCAGCCTCCCAAGTAGCTGGGCGCAAAGGCATGTGCCACCATACCTGGCTAATTTTTATATTTTTTTGTACAGATGAGGTTTCGCTGTGCTGCCCAGGATGAGCCACTGTGCCTGGCCAAATGACCTATTAATGATGATGATAAGGACACAAGATAAGGGTAAGGACGTAAGAGATTGAAGCATACAATTACTGTTGGTCGCCAGAGGTGGTGGCTCACACCTGAAGTACTAGCACTTTGGGAGGCTGAGGCAGGAGTATTGCTTGAGGTAGGAGTTCAAGAACAGCCTGGGCAGTTAGCAAGACCTCATCTCTACAAAATATTTGAAAATTAGCTGGGCATGGTGGCACATGCCTGTAGTCCCAGCTACTCAGGAGGCTGATGTGGGAGGATCCCTTGAGCCCAGGAGTTCAAGGCTGCAGTGAGCTACCACTGCACTCCAGCCTGGGCGACAGAAGCAAGAGGCTTTTCATATGGAGCCTAAGAAAGAGTGTGAATGAAATGGTGAAGGCAATGGGGAGGAAATGGATGAAATAGTGAACAGCTGCCTGCTGAGGAAGCACCTAGTACCTAGTAAGAGAAAGATTAAGGGAAAGAAGATCAAGATGGGGAAAGTTAAAGGAGGGGCCTATCAGAAAGGAATACAAAGAGAAAGAGAAGAAGCAGTAAACCAGGGGATGGGAAAATATTGAGCCCAGCCTATAGATCAATCAATTTCTTAAAAATTCCTAATGCTTGAGTTGCATAAAAAAATCCACACAACAAAGCTGAAGCAGTAGCACTCAGAGTCTCCCAGGGCAAACTCATGACTTTAACTTGAACTTTCAGCAAATGACTATCAGATCCATCCTCAATCTTAAATAGTTTCTTGAACTTAGTTTGACATTTCCTACCTCTTGCTGGTCATCTTCAGTCGAATGTCCTGGCAGCATTTAGAATTCACTAAGTCTAAATGGGAACTCCTCATTTTCCTCCTCCCTATCAGAAAGACAAGAGTGCGGCAATGAATAAAGAATTGAGATCTAGATTTTAATCTCATCTTTGACATTTATTAAATTAACCCCATGAAACCTCAGTTTTCTTAGTTATAAAATGGAAATAACAATAGTACTTACTGGCCGGGCATGGTGGCTCATGCCTATAATCCCAGCACTTTGGGAGGTCAAGGTGGACAGATTGCCTGAGCTCAGGAGTTCAAGACCAGCCTGGGCAACATGGCGAAACCGAGGCTCTACAAAAATACAAAAATTAGCCAGGCATGGTGGTACGTGCCTGTGGCCCCCACTACTTGGGGAGCTGAGGCGGGAGGATCGCTTGAGCCCGAGACTATGGTGAGCTGAGATTGCACCACTGCACTACAGCCTGAGTGACAGAGCAAGACCCTGTCTCTAAAACAAAAACAATAGTACTTACTTAATAGAACTACTGGGAGACGTCAGAGATATAATAATTATATAACGCACTTAGCTTAGTACCCATCACACAGTAATTGCTCAATGTTAGTAAAATCTACCAGTGAGAAAGTTCAACATTATCTTCAACTCTTCTTTCTTGCTCCGAAAATCCAATCAGTTGCTAAGTGTTGATGATTCTGATTCTGTCCCTGCAGTATCACTTGCATGCAACTCCTTCTCCCTACGCTCACTGCTGGAGAAAAGAGAGCCTTGGCTGATGATTTATGGATCTACAAGTAATCGAAACTTAACTGCCACAGAAATAACTATCCAGTCCTCCCACCCTCCCCTGCACCTTCTCTAGTTAGCGCTGTAAGAACTTGGGTTGCTCAGGTGGAAGGCATATAGATTGTATTTTATTTGAATAGCTCCCCCGGTAGCACAGTCATGACTCTGAACTTGATTAAATAAGTCAGATCAACTTTTCTGCAAGTTTTCCTCCATTGCAGCACTAACATCCACATTTAAATTGTTGCTTTATTTAACATAATCATCTGCTTTCAGCCCAAAATAAATAAAAAGGAACAATGGCTGGCCAAGGTGGCTCACGTCTGTAATCCCAGCACTTTGGGAGGCTGAGGCGGGTGGATCACGAGGTCAGGAGTTCGAGACCAGCCTGGACAACACGGTGAAACCCTGTCTCTACTAAAAATACAAAAATTAGCCAGGCATGGTGGTAGGCGCCTGTAGTCCCAGCTACTCGGGAGGCTGAGGCAGAAGAATTGCTTGAACCCGGGAGGCGGAGGTTACAGTGAGCCAAGATCACGCCACTGTACTCCAGCCTGGGTGACAGAGCAAGATTCTGTCTCAAAAAAAAAAAAAAAGAAAGAAAGAAAAAAAAAGGAACAATTTGCCAGAGGAAAATTGGTTAACCAAACTTGCTTTGCTTTGGCCAATCCCACGTTATGTGTCAACTGTTGTCTCATTACAGTTTGTTTATTTACAGGGAAGCCACCAGTGTCTAAGATGTAAGGCATTCAGAAAATTGTGCAGATAATGGATTCACAGTACCTAGAATCCCCGTGACTCAGTTTTCCACAAATGTGCTATTTAGGGAAATGCACACAGATCAGCAACTGTGCACTTTTGCTGGCAGCACAAGTATTGCTGACATGCACACTTCCAAATTGCAAGCAGTTTCCACAGTGAAAACAATGAGAACAGAATCACAGCATTAAACAGTTGGCAGGGAATTTTAGAGATAACTTAATCTATCCCTTTGTTTTGGACACAGTCCTGTTTTAAGCTGTTTTGAATAGATAAAAAGTCCATGTTATTTTAATAGGTCTTCATCAGTAACTGTCTTCAAATATGACCACCCTCCAAAATTAGAGAGTAATTCCTTCTGTCTGGACCAGACAGTAGGGTTTCCTAGCCCAGAGCATTTGTCGACTTTCTCTTGTTGGTAAACAGCCAATTTTAAGGGATTACCCATCTCTTCCCTGTGTGTCTCGGGATTAAATTCTGATCTGTCTCAGCTCACCAGTGATTGGTCTGGAGGAGGAAAGTGGCCCAGTTATGTGAAATAAAACAATGGCAGGTCAGGCAAGGGGAGCTCCTAGAGGTTTTCTTGCTCCTAAAAGAAGACCTGTAGAAAAGAAGGTCATAGCTGCCATAGCTCCCTTGCCTCCATGAAGAGAACCAGTCAAAGATAAGGCCATCATAATGATGGTGGCAGTGCACAGATATGGAAAAAATCTGTGAGACAGGGTCTCCCTCTGTCACCCAGGCTGGAGTACAGTGGCACAATCTCTACTCACTGCAACCTCTGCCTGCCAGACCCAAGTGATCCTCCCACCTTAGCCTCCTGAGTAGCTAGGATTACAGGCTCATGCCATCATGCCCAGCTAATTTTTGTANTTAAATTCTGATCTGTCTCAGCTCACCAGTGATTGGTCTGGAGGAGGAAAGTGGCCCAGTTATGTGAAATAAAACAATGGCAGGTCAGGCAAGGGGAGCTCCTAGAGGTTTTTCTTGCTCCTAAAAGAAGACCTGTAGAAAAGAAGGTCATAGCTGCCATAGCTCCCTTGCCTCCATGAAGAGAACCAGTCAAAGATAAGGCCATCATAATGATGGTGGCAGTGCACAGATATGGAAAAAATCTGTTTTTTTTTTTTTTTTTTTTTGAGACAGGGTCTCCCTCTGTCACCCAGGCTGGAGTACAGTGGCACAATCTCTACTCACTGCAACCTCTGCCTGCCAGACCCAAGTGATCCTCCCACCTTAGCCTCCTGAGTAGCTAGGATTACAGGCTCATGCCATCATGCCCAGCTAATTTTTGTATTTTTTGTAGAGATAGGGTTTCACTACGTTGCCCAGGCTGTTCTCAAACTCCTGGGCTCAAATGATCTATCCACCTAGGCCTCCCAAATCTTTAGGATTATAGGCATGAGCCATTGCGCCTGGCCAGAATCTGAGTCTTTGATAATATTATTGAGGTGCTGGATCAACCAACCTGAAACCACCCTATCTCAGAATGTTTTTGCTGTGTGAGATAGTAAAATATCCTTAGTGTTTATAGATTGATGACTAGAAATCAGTGGTCTTTTGTTTTTTTGGTCCAGAATTTTACTGTAGAATGACATTCAAATTTCCATACACAGGTAAAAGTCATTCCAGAGAATGGAACAATATTTGACATGCAAGCATTTAAAGAAAGGAAAGGTAAACAGTGGTATCTACTTTGGATTCACTGAGACCAAGCTGTGCCAAGCTAAACATTCCTTTTTTGATAGGATTAGTAGATAACATGCCAGAGGAAGTCACCAACATCATGTATTGGATTTCAGCAAGCATTTGATAAAATTGCTTATAATATTTTGGTCAATATTGGATGGAAAAATATTGAGGAGATGATGTAGTGTTGAAGAAAGACAAGATGCTGAGGAAGACAAGACTGGTTAACAAATCACGGCATTTTAAAGGTACTGTGACAGCCTTGAAAAAGAAAGAAATTCTGTCATTTGCAACAACAGAGATGGATTTAGGGAACATTATGCTAAGTGCAGTAAGCCAGGCACAGAAAGACAAATACTGTATGTTTTCACTTATATTTGGAATCTAAAACAATCAAACTCATAGAAACAGAGAGTACAATGGTGTTTACCAGAGGCTGGGGGCTGGGGGAGCAAGGAGATGATGGTCAAAGGGTACAGCCTCAGTTAGACAGGAGGAGTGAGGTTATGTTTTGATTTGGTTTTGAGATAAATTGCACTGCGTGGTGAAGGTAGTTAATAATCGTGTATAGTACTTTTCAAAATTGCTAAGAGAGTAAATTTCCAATGTCTTCACCACAAAAAAAAAATAAGTATTTGAGGTGATGTATATGTTATTTAGCTTGATTTAATTACTCTGCATTGTATTCGTAAGTCATAACATCATGGGCTGAGCCTGGTGGTTCACACCTATAATCCCAGCACTTTGGGAGGTCAAGCCAGGTAGATGGCTTTGAGCCCAGAAGTTTGAGACCAGCCTGGGGAACATGGCAAAACCCTGTCTCTACCAAAATTACAGAAACTAGCTGCGCTTGGTGGTGTACTCCTGTAGTCTCAGCTACTCGCGAGGCAGAGGTGGGAGGATTGCTTGAACATGGGAGACAGAGGTTGCTGTGAGTAGAGATTGTGCCACTGCACTCTAGTGTGGGTAAGAGAGCCAGACCCAGTCTCTAAAAAAAAAAAAAAAAAAAAAAGAGAACCATAACATCACTTTGTACCTCATAGGGATAGAAAAGATGTGATCCCTTTTCTTCCCATCCTGAGGGTCACAGCTGACCCTACTATAAAAGAGGATAGGTTAACAAGAGAAAAGCATACAAATTTATTTAATCATAGTTTTATATGACATGGGAGCCTTTAGAATGAAGACCCAAAGATACATGTAAAACCATCCACTTTTATATTTAGGTTCCATGAAGAATGGACCACTGTGTAGAACTGTGGTTGGACAGAAAAGGTATAATCTAATGGAAATAGACCGAACGGGGAATCCCAGCAAGGCCTGTCTGTTAAGGTTCTTCTTGGCCTCTCTGTGCAGCTATCTTCCTTCCAGGTATGAGGCAGAACCCTTTTCGGAATGAGTGTCTTATGACCTATTGTCAAACCATGTAAGTCTGAGATTTCTTTATGGCCAGCTGTTACACAGGAAGGTTGGGGAGTGGCGGGAGGTTAGAGTAATGTTTTTAGGTTTTATGGCTGGCTTTGGGGAACAGGAGTTCTAGTTTCTATAACACACCTTGGGGAAGAGGGATTATAGTTTTTATGGCTAGCCTCAAGGGAGATTGATGGGCCAGTGACAGAAGGGCAGGAGAAGGTCAGAGAGAACTTGCTTCTGAGGCTACTTCTGAGGTCTTCTCTTTGAGATATTGTTTTCTGAGCCACAACAACTTCATAAATATGTACAACTACAATTTGTCAATTTACAATTAAAATAAATTTTAAAAAATAAAGATACCGTGACAGGTAACAAATAGATAAATGGTTCAGGCAAACAAAGAGGATGGGGGAGGTTGGCAAGTGTCTAATGGGAATGGTGGGCACACTAATAAGTGGGCAGTGTACTTGAGTCAGGAGCAAATGATGGTCCTCAACAGGCAAGAATGGGCACCACGGAAAGATGGACAGGTCACAGGCTTGTAATTTTGGTATTGGGGTATTGGTGAGGGGAAATCTCTGCATGAGGATATATGGGAAATGGATGAAAAGATGCCAAGTTTAAACATGTTTTAAAAAAATATGGAAGGTGCTCCAGTTAGAGAATAATGGGGATAAAAAGCAGTTCATTGAAACAGTAATTTAAGAAAGGGTTGGCCAGGTGCGGTGGCTCACACCTATAATCCGAGCACTTTGGGAGGCCAAGGCAGGAGGATCGATTGGGGGCAGGAGTTTGAGACCAGCTACCAGTTTGGGCAACATAATGCGACATTGTCTCTACTAAAAACAAACAAACAAACAAACAAAAATTAGCTGGTTGTTGTAGCACATGCCTGTGGCCCCAGCTAGTCGAGAGGCTGAGGCAGGAGGATCGCTTGAGCCAGGGAGGTCGAAGCTGCAGTGAGCTGTAATGATGCCACAGCATTCCAGCCTGGGCCACAGAGGCCCTGTAAAAAAAAAAAAAAAGAAAAGAAAAAGAAAAAAGAAAGGGCCATATGCATGGCAGAAGCTGAGCTGTTAGCCCTTGGACAAGGGCCAGCACTGTACAAGGAGGAATCACAATCCTGTGCTGAGTTCTAGATTTTTGGTCTGGAGACCTTCAAGTTCTGAGTATTATCCCTAGACAAATGGGGGAGACCACACCCATAGAGAGAAGTCAGGTTGCCTAAGCTATGACTCTGACCTATTCAAGTAGTCATTATAAACTTGAATGAAAACAAGGATATGAAAATAAAATCTGTGAACAACAAAGAGTTAGAGAAAATCTCTAATGTGTTGGCTTCGATAATCAAAAAGTTGAGTGTAGTTAAACCTGGATAAGATTAGCAGCTCCTCAGGTGCCTTTTTCCAAGTTTGCAATAAAATACTAATGAAGACCAAAAAAAGAAATCGTAAAACTCAACTCACGATACCATATACGGACCCAATGTATGAGAACTGGCTTGTGAGAATCTCAGAGGAATTTCCATGAATGGCAAGGCCAAGAGTGCCTAATTGAAGGAGATAAGCAGTGGATCCCATGTGCTGATCCAGGAAGCCAACTTGCTTGAGTGTGTCTTTCGCCTCTGCTTTCTGCCTCTGAATCAGAAGCCCAAGACCCATCTCTACCAGAAGCATCAACAACTGCAGGTCTTTAGCTTATTTTGTGTGTGTGTGTGTGTGTGTGTGTGTGTGTGTGGGTGTGTGTCAGAGAATTTTTCATCCTCTCCATCTAGTAAGCCAGTTTTATGCATACCATTTATCAATGTATTTTTTGTTTCACCAAGCTTTTTTTTATTATTAATAATGAAGATGGGGTCTCACTTCTCATATTGCACAGGCCTGTCTTGAACTTCTGGCCTCAAGCAATCCTCCCTCCTCGGCCTCTCAAAATGCTGGGGTTACAGGCATGAGCCACAAAGTTTTGATGCCATCTCTTTCATAAATCAAGATCATGTGATCTGTTTCTGGGTTGTTTCTGTTATCTGTGCCATCGTTTTTATTGTCTGTTTCTGGGCATTATCAAGTTGGTGGTGGTGTTTTTTAATTACCTTGGTTTTGTTACATGTCTTAATATATGGTAGCCAAATTCTCCATTTTCCCCACTTTTTTTTCCTGAGAGTTGACCTTTTTTCATGTAAACTAACTAAGTACCCCATACCCTTAAATTTTACTGGGATTTTGGTGAGAATGGTATTACAAATCATAGACTAGTTTGGAGAGAATCAGAGTCTTTGCGATGGTAAAGAGTCCCATTCTGTCTGCATGCCTTCTGTCTGCACGAATTCTTTAAGTGCTTCAGAACCATCAACTCAAAAGTGTTGTACGGGGCCTGCTGCATCACCTGAGAGGCTTCGAAATGTCAACTCAGGCTCTGCCCCACCCCAGAGCTACCGAATCAGAATCTGCTTTTTAAACATCCCACGGTTATCTGGAAGTACGTTCAAGTTGGAAAAATATAGCTTTCGTAGAATTTTAAAGATTTATCCAAGAGAAGCTGGGCATTTTTGTTAAGTTAATTCCAGGTTAATAGAGCTCAGAAAGGTCTCTAGAACTCTGCTGAACTCTATTCACAATTCTAAACAGATTCTGCCAAATCTCTTGTGAGTTTTCTGTGAATATTCATATCATCTGTAAATAACGACAGCGGAGTCTCCTGACTCTCTTTCTTCTGATCTTTTTGCTTTCTTATGTCTCTTGATTTATTTTATTGATCAAAACTTCCAATATTACATGGAAAATAAAGATAATTTAAAAGGCCTCCTAGAGGCCAGGTACGCTGGCTCACGCCTGTAATCCCAAAATACTTTGTGGGGCCGAAACAGGACTGTCTCAAAAAAATTTTTTAAGACAAAACAAAAAAAAACAAAAGGCATCCTAGACTCATTCTCAACCTTAAAGGAAATGCTCCTAATATTTACCCAAGAAATGTTACATTTGCTGCTGATTTTGGCAACTTAAAACCTTTTCTCCATTCCTGGCCTTGTAAACACCTTTTCAAAAGTTCACAATTGATTTAAACAATACTTTCTGCCTATATAAGAGAAAATCATGTGATTTTGTCTTTTAGTTCATTAAGGTGGGCTGGGATTAAGGCATGAGCCACCATGAGCCAAACATGGCTCATTAACACGGGCCAAAGCAGAAGCACAAAATTTCTCAGGGAGATAAATTGCTCTTATTAGGCGACCTTGATAAGCATTTGGAATAAAAGAATACATACCATGGCTTCCAAGATCAAGTGTGAAAGAATACATAGCATTGTTTTCTCCCATGGTTTTTTGGTTCAATAACCTAGATAAATTTTGAAAATGATTTGTAGAGATGACTATCCTCAGCCATCCCTCGTGCTGTTTTCGTGGTATGACATGGCAATTACCTCATGGTCAAGTTCTACTTTTGTTTATTGTATCAAAAGATGATGCTCTCGACCAGGTGCGGTGGCTCACATTAGTAATCCCAGCACTTTGGGAGTCTGAGGCAGGTGGATCACTGGAGGTTAGGAGTTCAAAACCAGCCTGGCTGACATGGAAAAACTCTGTCTCTACTAAAAATACAAAAATTAGCTGGGCATGGTGGTAGGTGCCTATAATCCCAGCTACTCGGGAGACTGAGGCACAAAAATTGCTTGAACTAGGGAGGTAATGTTGCAGTGAGCCGACATAGCACCACTGCACTCCAGCCTGGGCAACAGAGGAAGATTCTGTCTCAAAAAAGAAAAAAAAATTGACGCTCTTAACTTCAGTCACCATCTCTGTATAGGTGTAGTGGAGATAACCCAGGCACAAACATTTGATATACTACCCTGTGCATGATCTTTTCTCTGCAGTTAAAAATTCTGATCTGTAAAGGCCAGTGTGGTTTAGTTGTGTGTGGACTGAACGGAAGCCGCTAGTCCAAAGGACACACCATTGCTGAAATGTGATGTGCTGAGCCAGGATTGTGTGTTCTCTCGATGCAAAGCAGCTTAGCAGGGTCCTTGGCAGTCAGGCATCAGTGGGCTCTTCTCAGTTGGCTGATTATGACAATGTTGCTTCTCAGTTCCCAGTGTGCATGTGTGCTTTGCACAGTGGTTCTTGGTCCTGCAAGAATCCACTGAAAGCCGTTTGTAGAAAAATGAAAAAAAAAAAAAAAAAAAAAAGACTCATGTTATTTCCAGAAGTTCATAGACTTCCCAAAGCCATGATCCAAGTAGGAGTCCATGAACTGTAAGTTAAACCCCTTGCATAGAATCAGAACACAAAACAAGGCTAGAAGCACCACAGTGTGGTTGGCTTTAGGCTTCAGTAGAGTTACGACTTGTTTTCTTGACAGTTCGTTTTTTAGGTGAATAGTTGCAGTAATAGCTGAACTGAACAGCAGAGATTTTGTGATGTGGCAGGATGCAAGATGTACAAAGATCTGATCAGACCTTCAGCTTCTTTGAGGAATTGTACTAACAGCCCCAAACATCCCTAACCTTCTGCAGATTTATTTTTAGATAAGCTTCTAGAGAATAGTCATCATGGAGTAATCACCCATGGAAGACTGCGTAAGAACTATGGATGACACTTAGAACCTTCTCAGAACTGGGCATTGATTCTAATACCAGGTTCCTGGGTATTTGTTACATCCTATGTCATGGCCATATCCATTCATTTACTCAGAGAGTCATTCATTTATCAAAAATTTAATTGATATCACCATAAAGTCTGCTGGGCCTGTGAATGATGAATTTTTATCTTCTCCTTTACCAGGAATTATATGCCCCCCCAAAATCCTTTGTTAGTAAAGATAAGTCAAGGGAAAAAAGATCTTATTTTCATTTAACTGCTGCAGCATGAGTCTTCATTCAGAGCAGTGCAGAGCATGAAAGAAAAGTAAGAAGAAGATTCACAATTCAGCTTTCATGTCTGATATGGTGGTGGGAAAAATAAAATAAACAATCATGTGGGAATTTTCCATCTAATCCTACTTTTAGATTTTAGGTATTGAACACTTATGTAAATTTTAAATGGAGCCAAAAAAAAATACACAAAGGGATAAAGGGCACATCTTTATATTTTTGGAGAAATAATAGAAGTGCTCAAACACATGCCTTTAATTACATTTTAATAGATGAAATTATACTTTAATCAAATCCATTTGTTGTTTCAAAGAAGTGAAATAATTAAAACCATTGAATGGGACATCTTGCTATTTATAACACTAATTTATACTTTTAATTAACTTCAGAACATGTGGTTATTTTAGTTGGGCTCTGGAGTTTCCGTACCCTGCACTACTAGAAACCACATTGACTATAGAATAGAAAATTCCAGCAAAGTACAAAGCTAATTCTTACTTCGATTTAGTCTTTTTTTTTTTTTTGAGATGGAGTCTCGCTCTGTGGCTCTGTCACCGAGGCTGGAGTGCAGTGGCATGATCTCAGCTCACTGCAACCTCCACCTCCCAGGTTCAAGCAATTCTCTGCTTCAGCCTCCTGAGTACCTGGGATTACAGGTGTGCACCACCACACCCAGCTACTTCTTGTATTTTTAGTAGAGACGGGGTTTCACCATGTTGGCCAGGCTGATCTGAAACAACTGACCTTGTGATCCATCTGCTTCAGCCTCCCAAAGTGCTGGGATTACAGGTGTGAGCCACCTGTGCCTGGCTTTTTGATTTAGTCTTGTTTTGTATTTATCTGTTTTTAAAACCACATATAATTTTTTAATTGAGATTTACTTTGTTTCACTTTATAAAACTATTAGTAATAGCTTTTTCAGGACCAAAGTATGAAGAAATTTGGGAAAGGTCTGGTCTTTTTCTCATGCTCTGAAACCTTCAAGAATATAAAACTGGAGTATTATAGACTCCATTAAGGTATTAATTGCTGGTATTTGCTAAAATGTAACACTGTTTGTGTTGATTTTCTGCAACCATGGAAAAGTACTGACAAAATAAGTTTTACATAAGAAAAAAATAAAGTGTAGATTAGAAATGATTTATGCTATATATTCTCCTAGACCTGCATTGTCTAATATATAGTCACTAGCCTTATGTGGCTATTAAGCACTTGAAATGTAGTGATGGGGAAGAAAAACTTTCCTCCATCTTCTTAAGTTGAATAAATTAAACTAACAAAAGACAGATTAATAGGAGAAAAGGCACACAATGTTTATTAATAGTTATGTGCATGGGAGTTCACATAAAAGAAGTGAAACTCAAAGAAGCAGTTAGACTTGAGGGCTTATATACCATTTTAACAAAGAGAAAAGAGTTTGGGCTTCAAAGGATGGTAAATCATAGGGAAGTGACTAGGAAATAATGGGAGAACCAATGGGAGGTAAAGGTTATTTTAGTAAGTTCTGTTTATGCAAACTCATCTCAGTGTTGACTCCTCCTCTCCAGCGATAACAGTCATTCTTCCCTTCCTGGCAGGGGAGGGTTGGAGAGGGGACTTGCACCAAGGGAAGTTCATGCTCTGATTTTAGGCAGATAAGGAGAGGATAGAGACCTCCTTCCAGTGTCTGTTAATTCATAATTGCCTTCAGCTCAAAATAATCCTTTTGCCAAAGTGGCATATTTTGGGGTGGCTAATCTCCTTCAGTAACAGGTCCAAATTGAGATGTGCTGTAAGTTTATAATACATGCATAATTTTTAAGACTTAGTATGAAAACAAAAGAATATAAAATATCTCATCAATAATTTTTGTATTGGCTGAGTGTGGTGGCTCATACCTGGGATCCCAGCACTTTGGAAGGCTGAGGCAGAAGGATCACTTGAGGTCAGGAGTTAGAGACCAGCCTGGGCAACACAGTGAGACCTCATCTCTACATAAAAATTTCTAAATAAAATAATGAAATTTAAAAAGTAAATAAATTAATTAAAATTAAATTAAAAGTTAAATAAGGCCAGGCATGGTGGCTCACACCTGTAATCCCAGCACTTTAGGAGGCTGAGGTGGGTGTATCACCTGAGGTTGGGAGTTCGACACCAGTCTGACCAACATGGAGAAATCCCGTCTCTACTAAAAATATAAAATTACATGCCTGTGATCCCAGCAACTCGGGCGGCTGAGGCAGAATTACTTGAACCCAGGAGGCGGAGGCTGCAGTGAGCTGAGATCGTGCTATTGCACTCTAGCCTGGGCAACAAGAGCAAAACTCCATCTGGAAAAAAAAAAAAAGTTAAATAAAAAAATTAGCCAGGCATGGTGGTGTGTTCCTGTGGTCCCAGTTATTCAGGAGGCTGAGGCAGAAGGATCACTTGAGCCCAGGAGGTTGAGGTTACAGGGAGCTCCATTGCATTCCAGCCTGAGTGCCAGAGCAAGATCCCATCTCAAAATAATAATAATAATTTTATATTGATTATGTATTGTAATAATACTTTTGATATACTGAGCTAAATATGTATTATTAAATTAATTTTATCTGTTCCCACTTTTTAAAATGTGGTTACTATTACAACATTTAAAATAAAATGTGGCTCATATTATACTTCTGTGAGTCAGTGTTGCCCTGGATAGCAAATAAATGACTCAAGCAAAGAGTGTATTTGGTTTCTAGTAGGGTGGCCTGCATCATCAGGCAGACAGCAGATGTTAGATAATTTACTAGAGCAATTGCAATTTAAACTCAAAAGTAAGTTAAACAATACAGAGACCTCCTGGGATGCTTGGACATGTGGAGAACATTTTTGTTTTTGTATTTGTTATTTTAAACTTTCAATGATATATTGGTAGACTGTTTGAGGTGAAACTTTTCATACACTTCAAAGACAGTCCTCAGTTCTTCAGAATGTAAGACAAGAACAATAAATCTTGAGTTGAAATGACAGAAATAAGATCAAATTAAATAGTGGGAGGATCTGATGAAATGTAGTTAACTTAAGAGCATTCCCTGGTGGCCAACATCTATACAAAAAAGGTCACCATTTATAGAAATGCAATGTAGTAAATATTACCACCCAGGTGACATCAACCTAAGAGCTGAGTGAGGGATTGACATTATTAATAATTAAGACAAAAAGTATTGCTTTGCACTAGCCCCCATCTGCTGGTTCTTCGAGCTTTTCTGAATCTTTCTTGATGACTAGATGGCTGTGGGGATGACTGTGAATGACACCTGAGAGATTTTTTTTGCCCCACATTTTCTCTTGGTTTCCCAATCCTGAAAGGGCTCCCGGTCTTTTCCAGGTATTTTAGGACCAGAGTTTGCCACCTATGACCTGCCTGTTCTATACCTGCTTCCTTGACTTTGATGGAGTTGTCACTCCTCACAGCTGCTGCCTTCAGCAAACCACTCTCACCTTTGGGTACCAAAAGCAGAGCAGTCCTGAGCTTCTACAGCAGCCTGTCCCTCTCTACTGAAAACTAGCAACTTTCTAGCTGCTTGTTTTATTGGTTTTTTTTTTTTTTTTGATATTTATATTAACTTTATTTTTAACAGCCAGAAACAGGAAACAATACAAATGTCCATCTACTGGTGATAAACTAATAAACACACCGTGGTATATCCAAACAATAAAATACCACTCGGCAAAAAGGAACAAACCACTGACAATACAACAGCAAAGGATGAATCTCAAAAGCACATGCCAAGGAAAAGAAGCCAGATGCAAAACACTGTGGTGGAATACTGTGTGGTTCCACTCAGATGACGCTCCGGAAAAGAGAGAAGTACACGGATGGAAATCAGATCACTGGTCACCAGGAGCTTGGGCTGAAGGGAGGGGACTGACTCCAAAGGGTCACTAGGAGGCTTTCTGGGGTGATAGAAATGTTCTGCATCTTCACTCTCATGGTTGGTGATTGTATTTCTCAAAATTCGTAAACTGAATACCTAAAGAGGTGAATTTTACCATATATAAATTATACCTCCATAGAACTGGGTTAGAATCTTATTTGCACAAACAAATATCACCTGTGGTCAAGATCTTCCCACCAGGATGGTCTTCTTGCAGTCCTAGCCCCAGCCCCAGTCACTATGTCCAGAGTGGGGTTTTTTTTTTTTTTTTTTTTCTTTTAGGTGAAGTCTCACTCTCCACCATGTGAGGACACAGCAAGAAGGTAGCCACCTGCAAACCAGGAGGAGAGCCTTCACCAGGAACGGAATCTGCTGGCACCTTGATCTTGGACTTCCCAGCCTCCAGAAGTTTCCTCCGCCTGATAGTCCAGTCCCATTTCCACCGATAGACCTGCAGCACTAGCCCTCCTCCATTCCCAGGAGGAGCCTCCCCCAGGGCTGCTGCTACAGGGCTGCTTGACTTCCTTAGGCTACTCCATCAGGATTTATATTCCCCAGCCCACACAGAACCTAGCCAGGGCCTTCCTAGCTTCTTTCCTTCCCTTCTTTCCTGAGGAGAAAGTCCACCTTGGGTTTAAATGGCTTAAGACAGGGCAATAAGCCTGATCCCACTCTCAGCCTTTGTCTACATTATGCTTATGTTTTGACAAAGTGGAATTTTACCTGAAGGTTAAGAAAAGCCATCGCCCTTTTATGTTCTGGAAAATGACTTACTGCAAGGGGCCACCCTTCCCCATGTGACTTAGACAAGTTTCATGAGAGCCCCTTTGTCTACTGATGACAAAATTAGATAGGGATCTTCCAGTCTTCTGTTTTTGACCTCCTAAATGACTAGCCGAACTGCTTGTCACCACTGATCAATCAGAACAAAATGCCTGTTAGCCAAACTTTGTTTAAGCTTCTCTCCTTCCCTCAGGCCCCCGAACTTTGGCCCTCCCTAACCCAAGCCAGCATACAGCCTCTTCTTAGGGACTCCTCCCCGCAAATAGGCTGGCCACCAGATAGAACATTCTCTGATCTACTGTCCCATGAGGTCACCCTTTCATTCCTCCTTGAATTAGCATAGTGATGTCAGCTTCCTGAGCTTTTTCTTTTCTTTTTGAGACAGGGTCTTGCTCTGTTGCCCAGGCAGAACTGTAGTAGTGTGATCTCAGCTTACTGCAACCTCGGCCTCCTGGACTCAAGCAGTCCTCCCACCTCAGCCTCCCAAGTAGCTGAGACTACAGGTGCATGCCACCATGCTGGACTAATTTTTTTTGGTAATTTTTGTAGAGACAGGATTTCATCATGTTGCCCAGGCAAGTCTCCAACTCCTGGCTTCAAGCAATCCGCCCACCTTGGCCTCCTAAAGTGCTAGGACTGCAAGCATGAGCCACCGTGCCCAGCCCTGAGTCTTATTTTCACTTCAATACCAGACATTGCTAAGTGGAAGTTGCTGGACCAGGTTCAGCCTCAAATTTCATTTATTCGGTACACACAGTATTGGAAATATCTCTTTTAATCAATTACTACCATTGAAAAAAAATCAGGAGATTTTACATAAATCTTTTGGCTTCTCTTAAGAAACAGGATCCGGAAACATTGTTTCCATCCCCTTGTAAGGTGACAGCACTCCTAACTGGCCTGCTCTGCTCATTTTCATGACCTACCTGGGTTTTGGCTTTATGTTCATCCTAACCTCTGGCAGAGAGTGCGCAGTTCTCTCTCATAGAGTTGTTATGAGGACCAAATACAATAGTGTATAAAGTGGCCGCTAGTAAGAACTGAATCATTATTACTTCTTGCTTTTTAGTTGCTGAAATTTAGGTTTGTGAGCTTACATTGACTTTTAAACATCTAAATAGATTTTCCATTTTACATAGATGAATAATGATTAAAAATAGCAAAAGTAGGATTAGATGAACACCTGGGATGAAGCAATTCCTTAAAGGAAAATAATATGATCTCAGAATCTTGAAAACATGTTGGCAAGATACATTTTTTCTTTGAGATTAAAATCTTTTTCTTATCTCTTCCAAATGAACCATTTAATCAATGAGACAGTTTATTGGACAAATAGATGTTTTCCTTGCACTGTGCCAAAAAACTGATTTGATTGATTTTACAATTAAATCGAGGGAGGTGGCTGATAGTTTTGCAAACTCATTCCTTGCCCTTTATTGATTTTTGTTTAAAGTTTAGCCATTGAACATTACAATAAAGTAACTAAGCAAGCCACCTTGAACTGACAAAAACAAGGGCACTCATCAAGTGAAAACACTAAGACCTGTCAGAGCACTTACGGATTTTGCATCTGATCACTGGAATAAGACATCTAGAGTACTAGGATTAAGAATCTCAGCCTTGAAGTATAAAAAAAAAAAAAAAAAAAAAAGAGGAATCTTGCTTTCCAGGCACATGGTCATGCTTGTAATTCCCAACACTTTGGGAAGGATCAAGGCTGGAGGATTGCTTGGAGCGGGAGTTTAAGACCAGACTGGGAAACACAGTGAGACCCCTCCCCTTCCATCTCTACAGAATAATAAATAAATAGAATAATAAATAAAAATAAATGAATAAATAAAAAGAATCCCCAGTCTTGAGGTTAGCTTTTGGACTATCAAAGCTGCCTCAACTGTTGCTCATTTAAAGAGTCAAAAGCTTTTTTAAGAACTCGCTTGTTTGTTTCATTTCCTCTTCTGAAGATTTTTTTTGCAGATCCAGACTTTGAAGAGGCTCCTCCTTCCTGCCAGGCTCACTTGCCCTTGTCCTTGCTGTGACAAACTGCATATTTCAAAACTCTCAAGTAGTGCCCCGCTTCTTACCCAACCCTACCACTACCATACATATCCCTTGCTGAACTCTGAGACTAAGACTCAGTTTCAGGAAACACAGCTGTCCGAACGCTCCTCCATTTACAGAGTCTACAGGCATCTCACACCAGGTCTCCAGGTCCTGATGTCCCAGCATGAAGTGTGGGGTGGAATGTGGCAGAGGCCTGTCACCTCTCCTCCCTCCAGGGCTGGCAACTTAACTTCGCCCCACCTGGCTCTTCTGTTTCACAACAGATTAAGTCTTTTCAACTTCTGGACGCCTCTCTTGGTAGCTCACACCTGCAATCCCAGCACTCTGAGGGGCAGAGGATCCCTTGAGCCTCAGAGTTCAAAATCAGGCCAGTGAATCTAGTGATACCCCTTCTTTATCAAAAATAAGAACTAAAACATAATTTTAAATGAATGCTTCTCTTAGCTTGGTTTCTCTTTGCATTTGAAAAATGATGCCAATTATTTTCCTCAGGGGACGTCTTTGAATGCCTCTGGCACTTTCACAGATTGCTTCTTTTATTCCTAAAATTTGGTTATGAAGCAAAATGTGGCAATTTACACGTTTCATTAGTTGTTACTAAGCTGTGTCTCTGCTTGCTTTGTAAACTCTTTCCCAGACCCACTGAAAGCTCATGCACGTCTTTTACTTTTTTGAAGTGAACTAGCACCCTCTGTAGGCCAATCTTGTTATAAATACAAGAAAGCACATCTCAGGGTGTTAATAGTTTCTAGCGCCAGCGCCTAAGGCAAAACAATCGTATTTGTCAACCCTATCTGTGAAAATCCCTTAAATTATCAGGAAACATAAAAACGAAGAATTAGTTTCTTTTGTTTCTGTTTTGATTTGGTCAGTGTCTCCCTTTTTTGGAGTAGTGGATTTCAATAGGGGAGGGAAGATTAAATAAAGAGAGTCTTTTCTCTACCTCTCTTTTGTCTTTTCTCCCACGCGCTTATGTGGAGAAGCCTGTATTCTTGAATTTCCATATAATATATTCATTCACTCAGAAACATTTATTGACTCAACTCCATGCCAAGCACCATACAGATTCTGATACAGAGAGATGCCTGCTCTCATGGAGCTTACATTCTAATAAGGAGAGAAGATTACCAGCTAGGTTTTTAAGAGATGCTTCTTCAGAAAATAATAAATACTCTGAGCATAATAAAGTGAGAGTGGTGTAGAGAGTGATAGGGCAGTGGGGTAAGCTGTATTAAATAGAATAGTCATGGTGGGCCTCCAGAAGTAGGTGATTTTTAGCAGAGATTTGAATGAGGAGGAGCCAGATTCATAAATTCTATGCTGGGGTGTGACCACAGCAGTCTGGCTCCCCAAACCTACTCCTAATCTCTATATTTACTGCCTCCCACGTTTTATTTTGGCTATACCACATTAGTCCCCAAAAAGTAGATTACGAGGTGGGAGGATCACTTAAGGCCAGGAGTTTGAGACTAGCCTGGGCAATATAGTGAGACTTCATCTCTTATTTATGAAAGAGAGGGAGAGAGAGCAAGCAAAAAAAAAAAAAAAAAAAAAAAAAAGCTGGACATGGTGACGACACCTGTGATCCCAACATTTTAGCGGGGCAAGGCAGGAGGATTGCTTAAGACCAGGAGTTAAAGAACAGCCTAGGCAACATAGTCGCACTCTGTCTCCCTTCCTTCCTCCCTTCCTTCCTTCCTTCCTTCCTTCCTTGCTTCCTTCCTTCCTTCCTTCCTTCCTTCCTTCCTTCCTTCCTTCCTTCCTTCCTTCCTTTCTTTCCTTTCCTCCCTCCCTCTTTCCTTTTCTCTCTCTCTCTCTCTCTCTCTCTCTCTCTTTCTTTTGACAGAGTCTTGCTCT
>NW_016804447.1:4371786-4385620 GCF_001698545.2 Rhinopithecus bieti | reverse complement strand
AAAAAGTAAAAAAAAAAAAAAGCTGGACATGGTGACGACACCTGTGATCCCAACATTTTAGCGGGGGCAAGGCAGGAGGATTGCTTAAGACCAGGAGTTAAAGAACAGCCTAGGCAACATAGTCGCACTCTGTCTCCCTTCCTTCCTCCCTTCCTTCCTTCCTTCCTTCCTTCCTTGCTTCCTTCCTTCCTTCCTTCCTTCCTTCCTTCCTTCCTTCCTTCCTTCCTTCCTTCCTTTCTTTCCTTTCCTCCCTCCCTCTTTCCTTTTCTCTCTCTCTCTCTCTCTCTCTCTCTCTCTTTCTTTTGACAGAGTCTTGCTCTGTCACCCAGGCTAGAATGCAATGGTGTGATCTCCGCTCACTGCAACCTCCGTTTCCCGAGATTAAGTGATTCTCCTGCCTCAGCCTCCCAGAGTAGCTGGAACTACAGGCGTGCGCCACTACGCCCAACTAATTTTTGTATTTTTAGTAGAGACAGGGTTTTATCATGTTGTCCAGGCTGGTCTTGAACTTCTCACCTCGTGATCTGCCTGCCTCAGCCTTCCAAAGTGCTGGGATTATAGGCATGAGCCACCACACCTGGCCTCTGTCTAAATTATTTTATGAGAGAGAGAGAGAGAGAGAGAGAGAGAGAGAGAGAGAGAGATGCTGGGTACAGTGACTCATGCCTATAATCCTAGCACTTTGGGAAGCCAAGGCAAGAGGATCACTTGAGCTCCGAAGTTCAAGCTCAGCCTGGACAACATAGTGAGACCCCATCTCTATTTTATCAAAGTAAAATAAAGATAATTTTAAAAAAGAAGAAAGAAATTTGTTGTAAACAAATATTGACAACATTTATTACAACATACTCTGTCTCCCATATACACCAATAAGCCCATAGAAAAATCCAGTCTTGAAACATAAATGGAATATTGTTTTCTGAGAGATACATCATAAACTGTTTTTGTTGTTGTTGTTGTTGTTGTTGTTGTTGTTGTTTGAGATGGAGTCTTGCTCTGTCGCTCAGGTTGGAGTGCAGTAGTGCCATCTTGGCTCACTGCAACCTTTGCCTCCCGAGTTCAAGCAATTCTCCTGCCTCAGCCTCCTGAGTGGCTGGGATTACAGGCATCCACAACCACGCCTGGCTACTTTTTGTATTTTTAGTAGAGACAGGGTTTCACCATGTTGGCCAGGCTGATCTTGAACTCCTGACCTCAGGTGATCTGCCCGCACTGGCCTCACAAAGTGCTGGGATTACAGGCTTGAGCCACCGTGCCCGACCGTTTTGTGTTTTTAAACTTTTAAGTTCAGAGCTACATGCGCAGAATTTTTGTATATATAAGCACGTGTCACAGGGGTTTGTTGTATAGATTATTTTGTCACTTGGATAATAAGCATAGTACCTGATGGTTAGTTTTTCGATCTTCACCCTCCTCCCACCCTGTACCCTCAAGTAGACCCCAGTGCCTATTGTTTTCTTTCGTCTTTTCTTTTCTTTTCTTTCTTTTTTTTTCTTTTCTTTTTTTTTTTTTTTTTTGTTGAGAAGGAGTTTCACTCTTGTTGCCCAGGCTGGAGTGCAATGGCGTGATCTCGGCTCACTACAACCTCGGCCTCCTAAGTTCAAGCGATTCTCCTGCCTTGCCCTCCCTAGTAGCTAGGATTATAGGCATGTGCCACCACGCCCAGCTAATTTTGTATTTTTAGTGGAGACAGGGTTTCTCTATGTTGGTCAGGCTGGTCTCGAACTCCTGACCTCAGGTGATCCACAGCCTTCCAAAGTGCTAGGATTATAGGCATGAGCCACTGCACCTAACCGTTTGTTGTTGTTGTTGTTTTTGTTGTTGTGTGTTTTTTGTTTTTTTGAGACAGGGTTTCACTCTGTCACCCAGGCTGGAGTGCAATGGTGCAATCTCAGCTCGCTGCAGCCTTCACCTCCCAGGCTCAAGTGATACTCCCACCTCAGCCTCCCACCTTATGTGCCTGTAGCTGGGACTACAGGCAGGCACCACTATGCCTGTCTAATTTTTAAATATTTTTTATAGAAACGGGGTTTTTCCTGTTGCCCAGGCTGTTCTTCAACTCCTGAGCTCAAGCAATCTGCCCTCCTCAACCTCCCAAAGTGCTAAGATTACAGGCTTGAGCCACCACACCCAGCCTATTTTTTGACTATTTTAATACACATTCTGACTGGTGTGAGATGGTATCTCATTTTTATTTTGATTTGCATTTATCTAATGATTAGTGATGTTGAGCATATTTTTGTATGTTTGTTGGCCATGTGTATATCTTCTTTTGAAAAGTGTCTATTCATGTCCTTTGCCCACTTTTTAATGGGATTGTTGATTTTTTGCTTAATATGTGTAATGTGTTTCCTACAGATTCTACATATTAGATCTTTGTCAGAGGCATCATTTGCAAATATTTTCTCCCATTCTGTAGGTTTTCTGTTTACTCCATTGTTTGTTTGTTTGTTTGTTTGTTTTGCTGTGCAGATCCTTGCTAGCTTATTAGGTCCTGTTTGTCAGTTTTTGGTTTTGTTGCAAATGTTTTTGATGTCTTCATCATGAAAACTTTGCCAGGACTTATGTTCAGAATGGTATTTCCTAGGTTTTCTTCTAGGGTGTTTTTTTTTATAACTTTAGGTTTTACATTTAAGTCTTTAATACATCTTGAGTTGATTTTTGTTATGATGAAAAAAAGGGGTCCAGTTTCAATCTTCTGCATATGGCTAGCCAGTTATCCTAGCACAACTTATGGAATAGGGAGAACTTTCCCTATTGCTTGTTTTTATAGATTTTGTTGCAGATCAGATGGTTGAAGGGATATGGCTTTATTTCTATGTTCTGTAATCTATTCCATTGGTCTATGTGTCTGGTTTTGTACCATTACCATGCTATTTTGATTATTGTAGCCTTGTAGTATAGTTTGAAGTCAAGTAAGGTGATGCCTCCAGCTTTTTTTTTTTTTTTTTTTTTTTTTTTTGCTTAGGATTGCTTTGGCTATTCACCTTCTTCTTCTTTGGTTGCATATGGCTTTTAGAATGTTTTTTTCTAATTCTGTGAAAAAATAACAGTGAATATATAAACATCTATATATTGAATAGCATTTAATCTATAAATTGCTTTTGGCAGTATGGCCATTTTAACAATATTGACTCTTCTTATCCATGAGCATGGAATGTTTTTCTATTTGTTTGTGTCATCTCTGATTTCTCTCACCAGTGTTTTGTAATTCTTGTTGTAGAGATTCTTTACCTTCCTAGTTAGCTATGGTATTCCTGGGTATTGTGTGTATGTGTGTGTCTGTGTGTGTGCATGTCTGTGTCTACTGTGAATTGGATTTTGTTTTTGATTTGGATCTCAGCTTGGATGTTATTGTTGTATAGAAATACTATTGGTTTTTGTACATTGATTCTGTAACTCAAAACTTTATTGAAGTTTTTTTTTTATCAGTTCTGGTAGCCTTTGGGCAGAGGCTACAGGGTTTTCTAGATATAGAATCATATTGCCTAAGAAGAGAGATAGTTTGACTTCCTCCATACCTATTTGGATGCCTTTTATTTCATGATAGTTCTGACTATTATGAATACCTCATGCACAAAAACTGAGGGGTTTTTGTATTTCTGTGGATTAGGTGGTAGTGTCCCCTTTGACATTTCTGCTCGTGTTTATATGAATTTCTCTTTTTTTCTTTATTAGTCTATGTATTAGTCAGGGTTCTCTAGAGGGACAGGACTATTAGGATAGATGTATATATTAAAGGGCATTTATTAAGGAGTATTTACTTACATCATCACAAGGTGAAGTCCCACAATAGGCTGTCTGCAAGCTGAGGAGCAGCTGAAGCCAGTCTGAGTCCCAAAACCTTAAAAATAGGGAAGCTGACAGTGCTGCCTTCACTCTGTGGCTGAAGGCGTAAGAGTCCCTGGTAAACCACTGTTGTAGGTCCAAGAGTCCAAAAGCTGAAGAACTTGAAGTCTGATGCTTGAGGGCAGGAAGCATCCAGCACAGGAAGAAGATGGAGCCCAGAAGATTTAGCCAGTCTAGTTTTTCCATGTTCTTCTGCCTGCTTTTATTCTGGCTGAGCTGGAAGCTGATTAGACTCTGCCCACCTGGATTAAGGGTAGGTCTGCCTTTCCCAGTCCACTGACTCAAATGTTAAACTCCTTTGGCAACACTCTCACAGACACACCCAGGATCAATACTTTGCATCCTTTAATCCAAGCAAGTTGACACTCAATATTGACCATCACAGTCTAGCTAGTGGTCTATCAATATTATTTATTCTTTCAAAGAGTTAACTTCTGGTTTTGTTGATCTTCTGTATGGTTTTTCATGTGTCAAGTTCACTCAGTTCAACTCTATTTTGGAGCTTTAAGGTCAGTTTGCTCTTTTTTTTTCCTCCTGGGTATGATATTAGGTTGTTAATTTGACATCTTTCTAACTTTTTGATGTGGGTGTTTAATGCTATAAACTTTCCTCTTGACACTGCTTCGGCTGTGTCCCAGACATATGTTATCTCTAAAGATATGCTGTATCTTTGTTTTCATTAGTTTCAAATAATTTCCTGATTTCTGCCTTAAATTCATTATTAACACAAAAGTCATCCAGGAGCAGACTGTCTAATTTCCATATAATTGTACGGTTTTGAACAATATTCTTAGTATTGATTTCTATTTTTGTCATCCTGTGGTCCAAGAGTGTAGTTGATATGATTCTCGTTTTTTGAATTTGCTGAGAATTGTTTTATAACCAATTGTGTGGTCATTTTTAGGGTAGTGCCATATGCGGATGAGAAGAATATATATTCTGTTGTTTTGGGTGAAGAGTTCTGTAGATGTCTGTTAGGTCCATTTGGTCAAGTGTTGAGCTTAGGTCTCAAATATCTTTGTTATTATTTTGCCTGATGATCTGTCTAACACTATCAGTGGGATTTTGAAGTCTCTCACTCTTATTATGTGGTTAAGTCTCTTTGTAGATCTTTAAGAACTTGTTTTATGAATCTGTGTACTCCTGTGTTGGGTGCATATATATTTAGGATGGTTACGTCTTCTTGTTGGATTGAACCCATTACTATTATGTAGTGCCCTTTGTCTTCCTTGATCATTGTCGGTTTAAAGTTTGTTTTGTCTGAAATTAGAATAGCAATCCTTGCTTTTTTTCTGTTTTCTGTTTGCCTGGTAGATTTTTTTTCATCTCTTTACCTTGAACCTATCCATATCGTTGCATGTGAGGCTGGTCTCTTGAAGGCAGCATACAGTTGGGTCTTGCTTCTTTGTCCAACTAGCCATTCTGTGCCTTTATTTTATTTTATTTTATTTTTTTGAGACAGAGTCTCTGTTGCCCAGGCTGGAGTGCAGTGGTGTGATCTTGGTTCACTGCAACCTCCACCTTCTGGGCTCAATTGATTCTCCTGCCTCAGCCTCCCAGGTAGCTGGAATTACAGATGTGCACCACCATGCCTGGCTAATTTTTGTATTTTTGGTAGAGATAGGGTTTCACCATATTGGCCAGGCTGGTCTCAAACTCCTGACCTCAAATGATCCAACTACCTCAGCCTCCCAAAGTGCCAGGATGGAATTACAAATTACAGGTGTGAGCCACTGTGCCCAGCCTTTGTGCCTTTTAAGTGGAACATTTAGCCTATTTACATTCAAGGTTAATGATATGTGCAGATTTTTTTCCTGTCATCATTATGTTAGCTGGTTATTATGCAGACCTGATTGTGTAGTTGCTTTATAGTGTCAATAGTCTATATATTTGTGCTTTTCTGGTGGCTGGTAATGATCTTTTTCTCCCATATTTATCACTCCTTTGAAGACCTTTTGAAAAGCAAGTCTGGGCCCCGTATCCCAGCACTTTTGGGGAGGCCGAGGGACGGCTGCGGTTCCACGGCGGATCCCAACGAGGGTCAGGCGGATCGAGACCATCGCCTGGCATCAAGTACGGTGAAAACCCCGGTCTCTACTAAAAAATTACAAAAAACACTAGTGCCGGGCGGAAAAGGCGAGGCGCCTTGGTCAGGTCCCAGGAGGCTGACGGGACGGCTGAGACAGAATGTGAAGAGAGATGGCTCTGCTGTGAACCGGGAGGGCGGGTTGCAGTGGAGCTGAGGTTTTCGGCCACTGCACTTCCAGGCTTTCGGCTGGTGCAGGCAGGAGCAGGACTCCGTCTCAAAAAAAAAAAATAAAAAAAGAAAGCAAAGTGCTGGTAGTAAAAATAATTCCTTTAGCATTTGCTTATCTGAAAATGATTTCTCCTTCACTTATGAAACTTATATAAAATTCTTGGTTGGAATTTATTTTCTTTAAGATTGTTGAATATAGGCCCTAATCTTTTTTGGCTTGTAGGGTTCCTCCTGAAAGGTTTGCTGTTAGCTTGATGAGGGTTCCCATTGTGGCTGACCTTCCTCTTCTCTTTAGTTGCCTTTAATATTTTTTCTTTCGTGTTGACCTTGGAGAATCTAATGCCTATGTGTCTTGGAGATAGTTCTCTTGTATAGTGTGTTACAGGGGCTCTCTGCATTGCCTGAATTTGAATTTTGGCCCCTCTAGTGAGGTTGGGGAAATTTTCATGAGCAATATTCTCAAATATATTTTCCAAGTTCCTTGCTTTCTCTCTCTCTCTTTCAGGGATGCTAATGGGTCATAGATTTAATCTTTTTACATAGTCTCAAATTTCTCAGAGGTTTTGTTCATTTTTTTATTTTTATTTTTTTTAATTTGCGTCTCACTGAGTTGATTTCAGAACTGGTTTTTGAGCTCTGAGATTTGTTTCTCAGCTTGGTCTATTCTGCTGTTAATACTTGCAACTCTATTATGAAATTCTTGCAGTGTTTTTCAGCTCTATCAACTCAGTTTGGTTCTTTCTTAAAACGGCTATTTCACTTTTCATCTCTTCTATAGTTTCACTGGATTTTTTTTTCTTTTTTTTTTTTTTTGACAGAGTCTTGCTTCATCACCCAGGCTGGAGTGCAGTGGTGTGGTCTCGGCTCACTGCAAGCTCTGCCTCCCAGATTCACACCATTCTCCTGCCTCAGCCTCCCGAGTAGCTGGGACTACAGGCATGCCCAGCTAATTTTTTTGTATTTTTAGTAGAGACAGGGTTTCACTGTGTTAGCCAGGATGGTCTTGATCTCCTGACCTCGTGATCCACCTGCCTTGGCCTCCCAAAGTGCTGGGATTACAGGAATGTGCTGCCGCACCCGGTGACTTATTGGATTTTTAATATTTGTTGGATTGGATTTCTACTTTCTCCTGAATCTCAATGATCTTCTTTCCTATTCAGATTCTTAATTCTGTATCTGTCATTTCTGCCATTTCAGCCAGTTAAGAACCATTGCTGGGGAACTAGTGCAATCGTTTGGGTGTAAGAAGACACTGTCGCTTTTTTAGTTGCCAGAGTTCTTGCATTGGTTCTTTCTCATCTGTGTGGGCTGATGTTTCCTTAATCTTCAAAGCTGCAGTCCTTTGGATGGAGTTTTTTGCTTTTATATTCTTTGACATCCTTGAGGGTTTGAGTGTGATATAAGGTGGATTCAGCTGACTGGCTTTGTTTCTGGAATATTTTAGGGACCCAAGGCTCAGCTCAGCACTCCTGAGCTGTAAGTACTAACCCTGTGGGGCTGGTACTAGAACTCCAGCTTTGTTCTTTGGCCCCTTGAAATTAAGAATTTGCTGCGCTGGTGGGGGGTCGAAGTATTCCTGGCTAGTTGGCAACAATACTCTGATGGAGAGTGCTGATCAAAGTGCTTTGTTGTGGTGGTAGTGACAGGATCTGTGCTCATGTGTATTTCAGTAGCAGCAGTGGCACAAGTGGGGCACTGGTGGCGGTGGGGTGGGGGCAGGGTGGTAGCATCTAGGCACATGCTCACAGTGGCAGTGGGGTGGTGGAATGCATGCACACAACCAGTGGGAAAAGGGAAGTAGGGTCCACCCATGCAGACACACATGCAAAGCAGTATGTGTGTGCGCTGGGTGGGAGCGGGGCAGGAGGGGGTAGCAGGTGTGGGCAAGTGTACACGGGTAAAGTGGCAGGGGGAGGCTATGGTTCAGGGAGGCTTCAGATGGGTGTTTGCATGTCAGCATAGGTCAGTCTGCTGGAACTCTCCAATGGTTAAGAGTGCTCTGCCAGTGAAAGAGCTAAAATGAAGGCCCTCAGGAAGCATCCTGATTGGGCATCCAAGGCTATGCTACAAGCAAGCACAGCAAGACTGGGGCTCCAGAAGAAGCTGGATGACAGTGGAGCACTCAGATTAGACTGGCCCCATCCCACGGGGAAGACTGCCCTGCTCGTCCAGGTCTGGCAGTCACCAAGGGCCAAAGCCACCCAGAGGAGCATGGTAAGCCCTGAAGGATGGGCATCCCTGGCCATGCTCCACTGTAGCCGTTCTCATGCCAAACCCTCTGGGCTCCACACAGGCTAGAGTTCTGCCCCTGCCACCTTCTCTGAACAGCTCTCCTTGCCAGCTCAACTGGGGGTCATGGGGTCTGCTGCACTAGAAGTCTGTAGGTCCATGGTGAGAGTAAGCTGTTCCCCACCTGTTTAACTCACCCCTTCCCAAGGAACCACTGGGGGCCAGGAACAAGTCCTGGTGCTTGGCAGCCCTGTGCAGGGTTCTCAGCTTCCTCTGCCTTCAGCCCGGGGTCTACTTCCTCCCTGCATTCACTTTCAATGCCTTACCTCCAAAGATCTGCTCAGAATATACTAGGTTTCCCTGATAGTCTGGTCTTTTGGTGGGAGATGCTCTTCCTGGCTGTGTCTAGTTGGCCATCTTCAGAAATAATTTTAGAAACAAACAAAAAAATTGAACTGTTGCCACTTCCCAGCCTTAATCACCTTGAAGTGGCAGTGTCAGAAAATCTGGTCAACTGTGGGCCACAGTAGTGGTGATGGGGTAGAGAGTTGGTAGCTTGGGTAAGGATATTTGCAGTTTTGAATGGGTGGTCTTTTTAGTTTCTGAGAACTCACAATTTATCTGCCTGTGCAGAGTGGCTACTGCTGCTCAGAGCAGCAGGTGGAAGCAAAGAAATGAGTTCCATTTTATGAATGTTTGATGCTCTCTTCTCCATGTAGAGCTTACACTCAGGACATCAAGCAGCTGTAGAGAATTCAAGTTAGATTTTTAATCAAAGGAAGTATTGTGATTGAGTCTTTACCTAGGAGGCTGAGAATGTCATTTCCTCCCAGCTGAGTCTTACACAAAGTGATATTTTGAGGGCAACTTGACACCCCTGGACAGCAACTGGGTTGGGCAGTGTCGTGTACACACTCCTCTCTGCCTCTCCACACAAGATTCCCTCATAACGTTGCTAGTCTCGAGACAGTGGACTAAAGCAGTGTCTCAAAGAGAAGCCAGATAGAAACAAGGCAGTCATGGGGGCACTTGGGGTGTGGTGAGAATAATAAGAAAGAAAACATTTGGCTGATCAAATTGGTCTCTTCCAGGGCTTGCTTCCATGTTTAGAGCTGCCCAGTGCTGTTATAAGGCAAAATGATTGACAGATGACCAAAGATAAAATGATTCTGAAAAGACAGAGTGATAGCGCAGTGCTTGACACACGGTTGTTGATTAATACATGGTTAATGAAGAGATATGAAAAGCAATTAGAGTTGGAAATAGTATATAAATTCTGTCATGTCCGGGTTTCAATTTCTTAAGGGTATTTTGAAATTATTTTTGAATGATTAAGTAAGAGGACTACAGTGGATTGAAAGTATGCGTTACCGGGGGTTAAAAGCTGCCTCTGAGGTCCAACGAGGTTCTTCAAAGCCTTATCTATGTCTGGAGGGTGTTTTGATTTTTTTTTCATACTTCACAACACATATTTTGAGGTTTTTTTTTTTTTTAAATCTGAGTTTTCTTGAGTTCCTGTCTTCCTTAGTGACAACTAGATTCCAAATTCCTGATGCTCTGTATGATTTGTAACTGATTGCTATTAATGAATAACAAATTTCATATGATGGAATAAACTGTGCCATTGCATTTAATTGCTTAAATTTATGTCTCTCTCTCCTTCTCTGTTTCTCTTTTTCTCTTCCTTGACTTTACTAATTGGCTTGTTTTCCTGATTTGAGTGTTCTCTCTAGAGGCAATTCATAAGCATATTCATTCTATACAAGTATTTTCCTAGGAGCTGAGTTGACCTTAAAATTCTGGTTGTACAGACTACACATCTTGATTAGTATGTATAAGTAGACCATCTTAAATATGCTTGTTGAATGTATAAGAAATATGGACAGGATTGTCACCATGCCAAATTAACATATTTTTCCATAAAAGAATGAAACCTACTTTAATCAAAACTAGTTATCTCTTATAGACTAGAAAAGAGCTTCAACAGTAGTTTAAAAGAAAACAGAAGAAAGTATTACCGTGAAGTCATCTGAGAATGCTTTTACAGGTATTGTTTTGTTTATTATTCACCGAAAACAGGGCTTTCAGATCAAATATACGACACCCAGTTAAATTTGAATTTCAGATAAACAACAACAACAAGAAAACGATTAGTGTAAATGTGTCCCAAATATTTTGTCGTTATCTGAAATTCAAATTTCATTTTATTTATTTATTTATTGAGACAAGGTCTTGCTTTGTGGCCCAGGCTGGAGTGCAGTGGCATGATCAAGGCTCACTGCAGCTTTGAAATCCTGGGCTCAAGTAATCCTCCCATGTCAGCTTCCTGAGTAGTTGGTACTACAGGTGTGCACTGCCATGCCCAGCTAATTTTTTAAAAACTTTTTGTATAGATGGAGTTTCATTATGTTGTTCAGGCTCATCTTGAACTCTTGAACTCCTGGGCTCAATTGAGCCTCCAACCTCAGCCTCCCAAAGTGCTAGGATTACAGATGTGAACTACCTCACCTGGCCTTGAAATTAAAATCTAACTGGGGGTCCTGTATTTATATTTGTGAATCTGGCAACCCTACCTTAAAACTACTTAGTTTACAATCTTCAAGCATCCTTTCATTTTAATGCCTGTGAAACAGCTAATTTCTTGGCTAGAATCGCTTGATGTCCTCTGAGGCAATCTGATCATCAGGTGGAATCAGTAAGTACTTTACTTAATATCAAAGAGAAAAACCACAGACTTAGAGAAAAGAAAAGGACAGAAAAATTAGCATAATTTATATGGCTTGGAAACTAGATAATGGGTGAGATGCACTACAGTACTACTAATCTATAAAATGGTTGATTATTCTTAGATCAAAAGGTTTTTATAAGGTCATATCAGTGAAGTGGTGGACTAAGGACTTTCCCAATAGTCTCTCTTTCATAAAACAATGAGAATAATTCAAACATTTATGCAATCAACTTTTCAGAATTCTGGAAAACCAAAAGCTTGCAGCAATCTGGAGAATGTTTATTCAAGAAAATGACTGAAACTCAGAAAGGGAGAGTTTGTGTCATTTTAACTTTTCTATTTCCATTCTCACTTTTGCAGCTCTGAGAAAGTCTTACAAAGCAACAAGGCAGCCACAAGCCACAAAACCAACAAGATGCAACCACATTTGTAATGATCACAATGGAAAACAGCAGCCTGGCAGCCACTGGAAAGGTAGAATGATACTGGGGTTCCTTCAAAGCCCCATTCCCAGGGAATGACCATTATTTAACCCATCTCATAGGTCCCTGGAAGACCTCAATTGCAAGGTTGTCATTACTTGACTTGAGTTGGAGCTCATGCAGTGAAAAGAGCCTTTTCTCCATGAATGTTTATTAAAAACAATTAGAAGCAATTGTTTAACATCATGGCTGCCTGATGCAATCACCTTTTTAAAGATTATGACAGCAAAAGAAGTCTAGCATAGCTGACTCCATCTTGTTTCAAGCCTCACAGACTGGCTGTCCTCACTCATTCTTGGGTGTAGGTCAAGCTAACCATGGGAGACATTTAGTTTATAGTTTAACTTTGCATCAAGGATGATAAAAGTCCCTCCCTAAAACTGACCTCCTCCTTAAAACTGAAACCACCTTTGTAAGACTAATGAAAAGCCACAAGATTAGGATTATGGTGTGGGGCGGAGCTGATTTCTGCTAAAATGTAGGTACTGTTAAATGATAACCAGCCATTTGTTCCCTAGCTTGCTTTTCTATAATGCATTACTGCTTAAGAGTCATGTGGCCAGATGTCACATGATTTGTAGCTTCTACTTGGCCAGACCTGCAATTATTAAATTCTTTCTTTGCTGCATAAATCTGCTGTTCTGATTGCATTGGCTTTTCTGGACAGTAAGCAAGAGGAACCTGTTAGGTGATTACACTGAGGTGGTGGATAAATATGGGGACAAAATAATAGAACAATGAAAAAACTTTAAAAAACGGAAAATAAGGGGAATGAGATGTCCACAGGGGGCTTTGACATGCTGTGATAGATTCCTGGGAGTCTAGAAGGCAATACAAATGAAGCTGGGCACAATGACTCATGCCTGTAATCCCCAACAATCTGGGGGGCCAAGGTGGGCGGATCATCTGAGGTTGGGAGTTTGAGACCAGCCTGACCAACATGGAAAACCCATCTCTACTAAAACTACAAAATTAACTGGGCGTGGTGGTGCATGCCTGTAATCCCAGCTACTCAGGAAGGCTGAGGCAGGAGAATCACGTGAGCCTGGGAGGCAGAGATTGCAGTGAGCTGAGATTGCAACACTGCACTCCAGCCTGGGCAACAAGAGCAAAACTCAGTCTCAAAAAAAAAAAAAAAAAAAAAAAAAAAAAAAAAAAAAAAAAAAAAAAAAAGAAAAGAAAAGAAAAAGAAAGCAATACAAATGAGTAGAACTATATGCATGCCCAGGGCTGTGTACAAGTTTGGGAAAGAATTGAGAAGGCCCTAAACTCTCACCTCTGGCTGATCTTGAAACTACACTAGCAGGAAGTGAATGCTAAGTCAGAGTTGAAAACTGCCTGGCTGAGTGTTAAAGGCAAGTTCCAACATGCACACAGAGCTCCTTAGCAAAGACTGAGAGACTTACACGTTTCAGTTAAGAAAATTTCAGTCCAACCGTTACCTAACCACAAAGCTAACTGAGTAGAGAGAATTGACAACTTATTTTCACAAGTACAAATATGGACATAAATGCTCATAGCAGGTGGGCACAGTGGCTTACAGCGGCTCCCAGTCTTAGCACTTTGGGAGACCAACACAGGAGGAAAGCTTGAGGCCAGGATTTCAAGGCTGCAGTGGGCTATGGCCATGCCACTGCACTCCAGCCTGGGCAACAGAGTGAGATTCTGTCTTAAATAAATAAATACATAAAATGACATGGGATGGGCACAGTGGCTCACACCTGTAATCCCAACACTTTGGGAGGCTGAGGTAGGTGGATCACCTGAGGTCAGGAGTTTGAGGCCAGCCTGGCCAACATGACGAAACCCCGTCTCTACTAAAAATACAAAAATTAGCTGGGCGTGGCAGTGCACGCCTGTAATCCTGGCTACTGGTGGGGGCTGTGGCAGGAGAATTGCCTGAACCCAGGAAGCAGAGGTGAAGCTATTGAAATGTTAATGAATCAAAAATGAATTTCTAGTTTTATACAACAGTTCTTTATATTAAATATCCAATTTAGGCTGAGTGCGGTGGGTCACACCTGTAATGCCAGCACTTTGGGAGGTCAAGGTGGACGGATCACTTAAGGTCAGGAGTTTGAGACCAGCCTGGTCAACATGGTGAAACTCTGTCTCAACTAAAAATACAAAAATTAGCCAGACGTGGTGGCACATACCTGTAATCCCAGCTACTCGGGAGGCTGAGGCAGGAGAATCACTTGAATCCGAGAGGTGGAGGTTGCAGTGGGCCAAGATCACGCCACGGTACTCCAGCTTGGGTGACAGAGCAAGACTCCATCTCTCAAAAAA
>NW_016804447.1:4364566-4371551 GCF_001698545.2 Rhinopithecus bieti | reverse complement strand
AAAAAAAAAAAGAAAAGAAAAGAAAAGAAAGAAAAGAAAAGAAAAAAGAAAGAAAAGGTCTTTATAAGAAAAAGGTCCCATCCACTCTTCTGTTCTGGAAGGATTAAATCCCATATACCTTCTAGGAGTGGCCCTTAATATCTCACACATACTTTGAGTTATATAAACTTTTTTTTTTTGAGACAGGATCTCAGCCCAGGCTAGAGTGCAGTGGTGCTATCTCACCTCAATGGAGCCTTGACCTCCCAGGCTTAAGCAATCTTCCCACCTCAGTCCCCCAAGTATCTGGGACTACAGGTGCACACCAGCATGCGTGGCTAGTTTTTGTATTTTTGTGGAGATGGGGTTTTGCCATGTTGCCCAGGCTGATCTTGAACTCCTGGACTCAAGCAATCCTCCTGTGTTGGCCTCCCTAAGTGTTGGGATTACAGGTGTGAACCTACTGCACCCCACCATAACAACTTCTTTTTTTCATTAAGCAACTAGATGTCTTGAGTATTTTGAAGTCTCAAACATCCTCCCATCTACCCCACCCAAATGAAGAGCATATGACCCAAATGAAACCAGAAATTTGAATCTAGAACATAAAGGCACACAGATAGAAGACTGGGGTTGATGGACACAGCACTGTGACTCACCCCTGTAATCCCAATACTTTGGAAGTCTGGGGCAGGAGGATTGCTGGGCAATTTAGCAAAATCCTGTCTCTACAAAAACTAAATTTTAAAAAATGAGCCAGGCTTGGTGGTATGCACCTATAGTCTTAGCTGCTCAAGAGGTTGAAGCAAGAGATTTTCTTGAGCCCAGGAGTTCAGGGATGCAGTGAGTCATGATAGGGCTACTGCACTCCTGTCTGGGCAACAGAGCAAGAGGCAGTCTCAAAAAATAAAAAATAAAAATAAAAAAGAAAAAAGACTGGATTGAGTCATCGGGTCATTTTCTTGGCAGCATCCAAAATGTAACGATTCAGGAATTTCTGGTACTGAAGCCCCTGGAAATCCCCTAGTCTGGTTCTTTTTGAGCCTGATTTATTCTTTTTGTTGCTTGAATTCTGTCTTTTCTTGTGTTATTCCAATCAGTTCTTTACTGCTTGAATTAGTCAGAATCTATGTCTGTTGTTTGCAGGCAAAGGACCGTAACCGAGACAAGTGACAATGTGAAAGTGGTGCTGTGTACTGGGCTAGATTCTCTTGAGTTGAGCCTGCTTGCAGACTGTGGGGTGACCCAGTGCTCCCGCAATTTTCTTCAGTAATTCTGCTGTGCAACCTCCGATCTTCCTGTGCACAATACGCTGAAATATCACTTGTCCCTCACTTGGTGCAAAAACATTACATTATGTATTACGTTCACATTTGTTTTTTTCTTATGAGTCTGTGTTGATAAAAGTAGTGGTATTGATGCCCTTAAGAAACCATTTTGATCACAAAAGTAAATAACATCCTTCAGTTATAAAGTGGCCATTCAAATGATCCAAAATATACCTCTATTATTTTTGACATTATCATTGAATGAAAGCACATGGCTTTAAAAAAAACAATTTGTGGCAAAGGATTTTCAGATCCTCGAAGGCAGATTTGAGAACTCTTGCCCTGGCTATTAGAGACTATTGTGATACATCTATTTTTCTTGTAGTTTACAGACTTCATCTTTCTCCCTGATACCTCAGTGATGATCAGGTCCAGGCTTAACAAATGTGTAGCTGAGTGTCATATGTTTAAAAAATTAACATGCAAGGACATGAGCAGAAAATTCACAAAGAGGGAAGTTCAAATGGTCAATAAATATAGGAAAATGTGTTTAGTCTCAGTAGTGAGCAAAGATGTTTAATGTATTAGTCAGGATGGTGTAGATAATGCTGCCCTAATGCTCAACCCTAAGTCTCAGTGGCTTACAACAACAAAGTTTTATTTTTTGTTCATACTCATCATGGCTTACTTGGAGTCTTTATTCCATGTTGTTCTATCAAACTGAATACAGTATGTTCATGTTAATCAATTATGGGACCCAGGCCATTTTCTGAAACATTGTTGGTAATCAATAGCAGAAGTGAAAGAGAGCTCTGTAAGGTCTTGCTCAACCCAGAAGTGACACATACCATTGCTATTCACAACTCAGTGACCAGACCAGGTCACATGGCCCTGCCTAACTTCAAGGGCCATAAAATTAAATCATTTTTTGTGTTTTGTTTTTGTTTTTGAGACAGAGTCTCGCTCTGTTGCCCAGGCTGAAGTGCAGTGGTGTGATCTAGGCTCACTGCAACCTCTGCTGCCTCCCAGGTTCAAGCGATTCTCATGCCTCAGCCTCCCTAGTAGCTGGGCCTACAGGCATGTGCCACCAAGCCCAGCTAATTTTTTTGTATTTTTAGTAGAAACGGGGTTTTGCCGTGTTGCCCAGGCTGTCTCAAACTCCTGAGCTCAGGCAATCTGCCTGCCTCAGCCTCCCAAAGTGCTAGGATTACAAGTATGAGCCACCACACCCAGCTCATAAAATAAAATTTTACCATGTGCTTGGAGGTAGAAGCCAGAGGTATTTGGTGGGGAGCATTAATGACTATAACATACAGTCAAAACAATAAGTTATTATTTTTCAGCTACCAGATTGGCAACTTTAAAAAACAGCTAAAACCTTTTTAAACAAAAAACTTAAAATATAGAGATGGGGGCTGGGCGTGGTGGCTCACTCCTGTAATCCCAGCACTTTGGGAGGCCAAGGTGGGCGGATCGTCTGAGGTCAGGAGTTCGAGACCAGTCTGACCAACTTGGAGAAACTCCGTCTCTACTAAAAATACAAAAAAATTAGCCAGGCATGGTGGCACATGCCTGTAATCCCAGCTACTTGGGAGGCTGAGGCAAGAGAATTGCTTGAACCTAGGAGGCGGAGGTTGCAGTGAGCCGAGATCATGCCATTGCACTCCAGCCTGGGCAACAAGAGCAAAACTCCGTCTCAAAAAAAAAAAAAAAAAAAGTGTGTGTGTATATATATGTATATATATATGAGAGAGAGAGAGAGAGAGAGATGGGGTCTCCCTATGTTGCCCAGGCTGATCTGAAACTCCTCGACTCAAGGGATCCTCCCACCTCAGCCTCCGAAAGTGTTGGGATTATAGATGTGAGCCACTGCACCCAGCTAAAATCTTGTCTCATCAAATGTGTATAAACATCTATAAATTGGGAATGAAAGTTTATACATCATTTCTGGGGGCAATTTGACAGTATACACAAATACATATGCACACACACACACACACACAGAGTGCATACTCTTTACCCTGCAATTCCATTTCCAGGAATTCAACCTAAGGAGATATTTATACAATTGTGAAAAGATAAATTTACAAAAGCATTTATTGAAGCATTTTATATAATGGCTGAAAATGGATACAACCCAGCCGGGCGCAGTAGCTCATGCCTGTAATTCCATCATTTTGGAAGGCTGAGGCGGGTGAATCACCTAAGGTCAGGAGTTCGAGACCAGCCTGGCCAACATGGTGAAACTCCGTCTCTACTAAAAATAGAAAAATTACCCAGGTGTGGTTGTGCATGCCTGCAATCCCAGCTACCTGGGAGGCTGAGGCAGGAGAATCGCTCGAACTCAGGAGGCAGAGGTTGCAGTGAGCCGAGATCACGCCACTGCACTCCAGCCTGGGCGACAGAGTGAGAGTCTGTCTCAAAACAAAAAAGAAAAAAGAAAAAGAAAAAGAAAAGAAAATGGATACAACCCATAAATGCAGCAGTAGAGTAATGACCAAACAACTTACACCATGTCTATTAGATTAAATATTATGGAGCCATTAAAATTATGCTAGCAAAGACTGATCATGGTGGCTCACAGCTGTAATTCCAGCAGTTTGGGAGGCCGAGGTGAGCAGATCACTTGAGGTCAGGAGTTCAAGACCAGCCTGGCCAAGGTGGTGAAATCTCATTTCTACTAAAAATACAAAAATTAGTAGGGCGTGGTGGCAGGCACCTGTAATTCCAGTTCCTTGGAAGGCTGAAACAGGAGAATCCCTTGAACAGAGGTTGAGGTGCCTCAAGAAACCCTTGAGCCGAGATCGTGCCACTGCACTCCAGCCAGAGCGACAGAGTGAGATGCTGTCACCCCTCCCCACACACACAAAAAGAATTATGCTAACGAAGTAATATGTTATTCTATAATTTTAAATGCCAAAGCAGTCTAGCAGTCTATATGCATTCAGTGAAACTTCTTGCTGCATGCTACAAGTGCAAGTGAAAAAAAAGCACCGAGGAGTTCTCCCTAATTGATTCTTTCCTGGTAATTGGAGGTTATCACAATTCATTCAACAGAGTCTGTACATCCACAATTAAGAACCTTAACCAGGACTGCCCTTCCACGGGTAACACATTGTGCTATTTTATAGCTCAGCTCTTCACCATCCACAGAAGCTACCCTGGGAGCAAGATGGTGGGCGTTGTCTCTTGACAGAGTGCTTCCACTTCCCTAGAAGCTCATTTATGCTCAAGATTAGGAAAGAAATAAAAGTAACGACTGTTTTCTTCACAATTCTTCTTATGGTTGAGTTTTCCTTCCCCAAAGAACCATCTCCTGTTTTATATAGATTAGCAAAGTGCCCTGATCTTCTCATGCTGATTCATTTCCTCCCTTCCTTCCCGCCTCCCTCTCTCCTTCCCTCCCTCCCTTCCTTCCTTTTTTGTTTCCTTCAAAGAAACATTTATGAGCAGTTTAAGTCTCAGGCACTATGTCCAGTGCTGGGAATACTCTCAATGAACAGACACTGTCTCTGTTCCCATGGAGCATATTATTTCTTGGAGAAAAGAAGGAGAATAGCAATTGCAATATATCCCTGTGGCAAGCACTTTTGAAATGACCCAAATGATCACTGCTTCTTGGTATTCATTTCCTTGTGTCATCCCCCTCTCCTGAGTGTTGACTCAACTTATGACTTGCTTCTAACAAATAGAACATGGTAGAGTGATAGGATGTCATTTTGAGACTAGGTAATAAAAAGACTCACTTCCATCATGCGTCCCCACTCCCCAATCCTTGCTCTGGGGGAAGCAAGCTGCCGTGTTCTCCACCAATACGTTACAAGACTGGTGTCATTTGTCAGAAAGGGAAGGCAACTGTAAAACGAATCACGACGAAAGCAAAACAAAAATTTAAAACAGTGTTATTAAATCCTAATAAGACAGGATTGTCTACTGAAAGCTCTGAGCCTAAGGCTTCCTTGCACCTTCTCTCTCTGTCATTCTTAAGAAGAGAAGTGGTTTAATTTGTGCAGCAGCAATAAAAAACAAAAAACAAACAACAAAAAAAAAAGAGAAGTGGTTTAAAAATAAAAGTAGCAGTACCAAATCAAAATTTTCTTCCTGATATAATCAGAAGGATTAAAGAGAATTTGAAAAGAAATCACAGAATAACTATTTCAGCTATTGCCATGTCTATATAGTGCTAAAACTCATCTCTTATTTGTGAGGCACTTTGAAAACACTGGCCTACACTAACCAGCCGAGACCCTCAGCCACAAAGATGGGTTTTTTATTTGTCAAGGAGAGCTTCCTTCCTAGCCAGAGTAAGCTGCTTTTTCAAACCAGACCTAAGACAATAGTTCTGTACCTGAATGCATGGCACAGTACTATTCCATGAATTTTTACAGTGTGTTGACAAATTTTGATCAGTATATAAACTTGACTTCCCCCTTCCAGCTGAGGCTACACATTTTTATATATCTGTGACAGAAGGCTCTGTAGAGTGAGCTGGGAAAAGTGTATCCCACCCTCCAACTGTATTAGTCAGGGTTCTCTAGAGGGATAGGACTAATAGGATAGATGGATATATGAAACGGAGTTTATGAAGGAGTATTGACTCACAGGATCACAAGGTGAGTCCCACAATAGGCTGTCTGCAAGCCGATGAGCAAGGAAGCCAGTTAGAGTCCCAAAACCTCAAAAGTGGGGAAGCTGACAGTGAAGTCTTCAGTTTGTAGCTGAAAGCCTGAGAGCCCCTGGCAAACCACTGGTGTAAGTCCAAGAGTACAAAAGCTAAAGAATGTGGAGTCTGATATTCGAGGGCAGGAAGCATCCAGCATGGGAGAAAGATGGAGGCCAGTCTCGTCCTTCCATGTTCTTCTCCCTGCTTTTTTTTTTTTTTTTTTTTTTTTGCGGGGATGGGGGGGCGGGGGACTGAGTCTTGCTCTATTGCCCAGGCTGGAGTGCGGTGGTGCGATCTTGCCTCACTTCAACCTCCATCGCCCGGGTTCAAGCGATTCTCCTGCCTCAGCCTCACGAGTAGCTGGGATTGTAAGTGCCCACCACCATGTCTGGCTAATTTTTGTATATTTACTACAGATGAGGTTTCAGCATGTTTGTCAGGTTTTGAACTCACCTCAGGTGATCTGCTCACCTTGGCCTCCCAAAGTGCTGGGATTACAGGCATAAGCCACTGCACCCAGCCCTTCTACCTGCTTTATCCTAGTCATGCTGGCAGCTGATTAGATGGTGCCCACCTAGATTGAGGGTGGGTCTGTCTCTCCCTGTCCACTGACTCAAATGTTAATCTCCTTTGGCAACACCCTCACAGAGGCACCCAGGAACAATACTTTGCATCCTTCAATCCAATCAAGTTGACACTCAAAATTAACCATCATACCATCCTTAAGAAATATCACCTTTCTAAACTACTTTAAATTTCATGTGGAACCAAAAAAGAGCCCATATAGCCAAGACAATCTTAAGCAAGAACAGCAAAGCAGGCTACAGTAACCAAAACAGCATGGTACTGGTACCAAAACAGATATATAGACCAATGGAACAGAACAGAGACCTCAGAAAAAAAAACCACACATCTACAACCATCTGATCGTCGACAAACCTGACCAAAACAAGAAATGGGGAAGGATTCCCTATTTAATAAATGGTGCTGGGAAAACAGGCTAGCCATAGGGAGAAAACAGAAACTGGACCCCTTCCTTATACCTTATACAAAAATTAACTTAAATGTAAAACCT
>NW_016804447.1:4348930-4363040 GCF_001698545.2 Rhinopithecus bieti | reverse complement strand
TGGTCCAGAAAGGCGGGACAACACAAAGCAGGGAGCTTACAGACTATAGGTGAATTTAAACATTTTCTGGTTGACAATTGGTTGAGTGTGTCTAAAGACCTGAGATTGATAGAAAGGGAATGTTCAGGTTGAAATAAAGACTGTGGAGACCAAAATTCTTTTGAAGTCTTATAGTGGCTGCCTTTAGAGACAATAGGTGACAAATGTTTCCTATTCAGATTTTAGTTAATCTCTTTAGGATTGGGAGGGTCTGGAAGAAAAAGATCTAGCTATATTAATAGAGATTCTTTACAGATGCAAATTTTCCCCCACAAAGAACAGCTTTGCAGGGCCATTTCAAAATATGGCAAAGAAACATGTTTTGGGGGTAAAATACTTTGATTTTCTTCTGTGTCTCCTAGTGTTACGCCAGAGTCAGGTTGGAAAGTAAATCATGATATATAAGGTTGAATAAAACCCATCTTATGAGAACTTATAATTTGTAGGGCATGACTCCCCAGACCTCTTAGATAGGAATTTGGGCAAGATAAAAAAAAATTAGAGGTTAGTCCTCACCAAAAGCACTTGCATAGTGCTTATGAACTATCCAAACTTCTAGAATTCAAAATGTGGCTAATCCTCCCATTTTGGGTTGACGTCAAATCCTAACGTATGAAAAGGGTTGTAGTTCAGAGATTAGTGGTCAGACTCATTCCACTAGCAACAAAATCAAATTTCAGAATTCTTGCAATCACAGTTGTGCTTTTATGGGAGTAAATATTTCTTATTCATTTGTTTTGCCAAGGCAATAAAACATGACTAGTGATTTGCAGTGATAATATTTTCTCCGAAAACCTTCCTGATGTGCAACTTGATCTTTTTTTTTTTCTTTTCTAAAATATATTATGGAAACATTTTGAGCTTGTAAATGATTTGTTCCAAGTGCCAATAGAGAATAGCATTTCCGGCCGGGTATGGTGGCTCACGCCTGTAATCCCAGCACTTTCGGAGGCTGAGGCCTGTGGATCATGAGGTCAGGAGTTCGACACCAGCTTGGCCAACATAGTGAAGCTCTGTCTCTACTAAAAATGCAAAAATTAGCCAGGCGTAGTGGCAGACACCTGTAATCCCAGCCACTGGGGAGGCTGAGGCAGGAGAAGCACTTGAAACTGGAAGGTGAAGGTTGCAGTGAGCCCAGATCACGCCACTGCACTCTAGCCTGGGCAACAAGAGCGAAACTCCATCTCAAAAAAAAAAAAAAAAAAAAAAAAAAAAAAAAAAAAAAAAAATAGAGAAGAATGTTTCCTAAAAAAACAATGGCTTCCTCTCTCAGAATTTTGGAATCTGCCTGATATATTTCTGGACAAATGGGATCAAACAGCATAGTCATACCCTGGAAGTGCAGAGGTTGGAAAAAAGGTGTACAGGGCATAGTTGGGAGTGTAATTTTGTGCATAAGAACAGAAGAAGAAGGTACAAGGTTAGAAAATTAGTATTATGCTTTTCTCCTTCACTGCAGAATTGGGCTATGTTTGAGTACCTGGAATAAGCTTGGCAAAAAATCACTTGCTTCCCCATGCTGCTATGTTCTACAGAACTTTCTGTTCACATTACTGTCTTACTGAATGGCCTATTTTGTAAACCAGATGCCACAGTATTTCCACATATCTAAATTCAAAGAAATATGCTGACCTACAGTATGAAAACCCATTGAAATATCAGACAATTTTTTTTCTTGTTTAAATTTTAAGAGTTACTTGCTTAGCCTTGCCAAAATGATTTTAATTCAGTATCTAACTTGGATTGAAATGTTTGAATCCTGGACAGGAAAACAATAAAAGTTATGAGGGTTACAAAAAACAAACAAACAAACAAAAGAAAAAACAGGCATGGTGGCTTACATCTGGAATCCCAGCAATTTGGGAAGCTGAGGCAGGAGAATCACTTGAGGCCAGGGTTTTCAGACCAGCCTGGGCAAACATAATGAGATCCCATCTCTATTAAAAATTTTAAAAGTTAAAAAAAAAAAGAGTAAGTCAACCGAGCATGGTGGCTCACGCATATAATCCCAGCACTTTGGGAGACTGAGGTGGGCGGATCACCTGAGGTCAGGAGTTTGAAACCAGCCTGGCCAACATAGTGAGACCCTGTCTCTACTGAAAATACAAAACTTAGCCAGGCGTGGTGGCACATGCCTGTAATCCCAGCTACTTAGGAGGCTGAGGTAGGAGAATTGCTTGAACCCAGGAGGTGGGTGTTGCCATGTGCCAAGATCATGCCACTGAACTCCAGCCTGGGCGACAGAATGAGACTCCATCTCAAAAAAAATAAATAAATAAAAAAGTCATGAGAAGAAAAGAGATTGGGTAGGAGGGAATCAAGTCCAACTTCCTCTTTTTTTTTTAAGAAAGATTTGCAGTGGAGCATAGTGGTTCATCCCTGTCATCTCATCATTTTGGGAAACTCATGGTCAGGAGTTTGAGACCAGCCTGGGCAACATAATGAGACCCCTGTACCTTCAAAAAAAAAAAAAAAAAAAAAAGGCCAGGTGTGGTGGCACATACCTGTAGTCCCAGCTAATCAGGAAGATGAAGTGGTAGGATCGCCTGAGCCTGGGAGGTGGAGGCTGCAGTAAGCCATGATTGTGGCATTGCACCTCAGCCTGGGTAACAGAGCAAGACCTTGTCTCCAAAAAAAATAAAATAAAATAAAAGGATTTGTGCATCATCATTTTTTGACCCCTAAGAAGAAGCTTTCAATGAAGCAAAACAATTTTTTATTTGCTTAAAAGTTCAAATCAATAAAAATTACATTTAATTGGGACTTTAATAACTGAAGAAAAGGACAGATGTCATAATCTAGTAGGTCAGACTCAAGGCACGCAGGGATCTGGTGCCTGACTGGTGGGGAGAAAGTAGTGGTTGGAGCCAGGATGGGGTACATGATATGACTATGAGTCAGACCCCCAAGGATGCTAGCAGGTGGTCCAAGTTGGTGTTCAAAGGGAAGGGGCAGATTTGACATTAATATATCCAATGCTAATACCTAAGAGAGTCCAGTTTACAGGTGAAGCATGGCAGTAAAGGCCTCCATGAAGAGGTAATGCCTCAAGTTAGCATGGAACTTGCTTGTGAATGTTCATCTTTTTATTATTTTATTTTATTTTGAAGCTAAGTCTCTCTCTGTCATTCAGGCTGGAGTGCAGTGGCGCGATGTTGGCCCACTGCAACCTCCACCTCCCGGTTTAAGCGATTCTTCTCCTGCAGCCTCCCAAGTAACTGGGATTACAGCCGTGCACCCCCAGGCCATGCTAATTTTTGTATTTTTAGTAGAGACAGGGTTTCACCATGTTGGCCAGGTTGGTCTTGAACTCCTAACCTCAAGTGATCCACCTGCCTCAGCCTCCCAAAGTGCTGGGATTACAAGCGTGAGCCACTGCACCTGGCCTGTTCATCTTTTTAGAGTAGAGCCCTAGATAGCAACTTGGGGATTAGTAGGGAGTCTCTAGGCCCCCAGGAAGAGGAATGCTAAGACTTCACAGAGTTCTAGTTGGCTAGAGCAGGGTTTTAGCTCTTGAGGCAGAAGTTCAATTACACAGACTAGCATCCCACAGTGAGATTTAGGAGAGTATTATAACTCAGTGCATCCAATACAGGGATCACAGATACTATGTCTACAGAAAAACAGCTATTTCCAGAACACACCCACTTACAAAGGTGGACTGTAGTGACCCAACTTAGAAGGTAGGAGCTAACATTAACATTAGGAAACCAGGCAACATTGTCATGGCAAGTAGCATCAGCCATACTCGTTGAGGGTATGTCCTATTGGCAGCCCTGTATTCGATTTCTTGGAAAGGAAGTGTAAAAAAATTTATAGACTCCCAAATGTCCAAGAAACAAATGAAAGATGCAAGCTGGAGAACCTGGAAAGCCAGTGATAGAATTCAGTCCAGGCCAAAGGCTTGAGAAGCAGAGAAGCCAATGGTGCAAATCCCAGTCCAAGACTGATGGACCGAGAACTGGGACAGGGTGGTGGGAGCCCTGGTGCAAGTCCTAGAGTCCAAAGGCCTGAAAACAGGGAACTCTGATGTCCAAGGACAAGAGAAGATAGATGCCCTGGCTCAAGAAGAGAAAGTGATGTCACCCCTCCTCTGCATTTTTGTTTCATTTGTGCACTGAACACTCACATTGGTGAGGGCAGAGCATATTCACTCCATTACTGATTCAAATGCTAATCTCTCCCGGGACGGGTCTCACAGACACATCCAGAAATGATGTTTTACCGGCTATCCTAGTATCTCTTAGCTCAGTCAAGTTGACTCATATAATTAACCATCACAGTGTACTTATCCAAAATAAAATGAGGGATTAGTAGAAAAGGAAAGGGAATGATGAGTGACTAAAAATCAACAAATTTCAGGCCAGGCGCAGTGGCTCATGCCTGTAATCCCAGCACTTTGGGACGCCGAGGATGGACGGATCACCTGAGGTCGGAAGTTGGAGACCAGCCTGACCAACATTGAGAAACCCCCTCTCTACTAAACATACAAAACTAGCCAAGTGTGATGGCACATACCTGTAATCCCAGCTACTTGGGAGACTGAGGCAGGGAAATCACTTGAACCCGGGAGACAGAGGTTTCAGTGACCCAATAGCATGCACTGCACTCCCGCCTGGGTGACAGAGTGAGACTCTGTCTCAAAAAATAAAATAAAGTAGACTGGGTGCAGTGGCTCATGCCTGTAATCCCAGCACTCTGGGAAGCTGAAGTGGGCAGATTACTTAAGGTCAGGAGTTTGAGACCAGCCTGGCCAGTGTGGTGAAACTCTGTCTCTACTAAAAATACAAAAATTAGCCAGGCATGGTGGAGGGCACCTGTAATCCCAGCTACTCAGGAGGCTGAAGAAGGAGAATTGCTTGAACCCAGGAGGTGGAGGTTGCAGTGGGCAGAGATCATGCTATTGCACTCCAGCCTGGGCAGCAGAGTGAGACTCTGTCTCAAAAAAATAAATGAATAATAAATAGATAAATAAATAAATAAATAAATAAATAAATAAAATGTAAAACAAAATAAAATACCATAGGAACACCCTGAAGAGAAGGGTTACTTTGGCCATGAGGCAATTTCACATCTCCTTCTATGTCCTTGTAGATTACTCCGAGGGACTGAAATGAAGGAAGGGTGACAACACCACATGACAAATTCACAGCGGGTTGAATGATATTCCTATGCAATGGAGGGAGAAGGCAGAGGGCAGTTCAAGGAATGCAGCCTCTATATGAGCCCCACAAGACCATGGCTGTGACTGTCTCTACAGCATCTGTGTCCAAGATTCAGACATACACAAAGAATAACTGTGAAATCTGCACGTGACACAGAATTGAGAAGAATGACTGCAGTACTGTCTTGCCCTGAAATTCTGTTGCTTTAAAGATGCATTCTACGTTGTATTTCTTAATGGAACATTTGCTTTCTATTAATTACCATGTCTTTGTGTTTAAATACATTTGTTAACTATATTCAAGTGACTTGGTAAATGGAGTTTCCAAGAGAACAAATCAATAACTTGATTGTCAGGCCTCTGAACCCAAGCTAAGCCATCATATCCCCTGTGACCTGCATGTGTAACTCCAGATGGCCTGAAGCAACTGAAAAACCACAAAAGAAGTGAAAATAGTTCCTACCTTAACTGATGACATTCCACCATTGTGATTTGTTCCTGCCCCACCCTGGCTGATCAGTTAACCTTGTGACATTCCTTCTCCTGTACAATAAGTCTCCGGAGCTCCCCACCAAGCACCTTGTCACCCCTGCCCCTGCCTGCAAGAGAACAACCCTCTTTAACTGTAATTTTCCACTACCTACCCACGTCCTATAAAACTGCCCCACCCCATCTCCCTTTGCTCACTCTCTTTTCGGACTCAGCCCACTTGCACCCAAGTGAAATAAACAGCCTTGTTGCTCACACAAAGCCTGTTGGTGGACTCTCTTTACACAGACTGGCATGACATTGATATTCTGGAATGTTAAATATATTACAAAGTAAATTCATGATGCCAGAGTTAAAAACAAAAACATGGCCGGGCTTGGTGGCTCATGCCTGTAATCTCAGCACTTTGGGAGGCCGAAGCAGGCAGATTGCCTGAGGTCAGGAGTTCGAGTCCAGCTTGGCTAACATGGTGAAACCCTGTCTCTGCTAAAAATACAAAAATTAGCCAGGCGTGGTGGTGGGTGCCTGTAATCCCAGCTACTCAGGAGGGTGAGGCAGAAGAATCGCTTGAACCCAGAAGGTGGAAGTTGCAGTGAGCCAAGATCACGCCACTGCACTCTAGTCTGGGTGATAGAGCAAGACTCTGTCTCAAAAAACAAAACAAAACATACAAACTCTTTAACATTCCTTTTTCAAACACAAGCTGTGCTGTCATCCTTTTGATTATTACCATAACATAATTTTGATTAAACTCTTAATTTTATTTTATTTACATGACTAGGCCTAAAATCAACATTTTAACCACACCATGAAAAAATCATTAGCCAATTTATACTCACTCAGTGGTTGAAATGAAGTAGTAAAAACCATTTTGCTTTTCCTTCCTCTCTCTCCCTTTTCCTTCCCCCCTTTTCCTTTTTCATTCCTCCCTCCTTTCTTCCACAAACACTCATCCTTTCATGAGCCTGAAGCTTTTCTAAGTGCACACATTTGGAAGATATAATACTTAGATTCAAGCATACTTAACCAGTCATGTCCAGAATAAGTTTAATATGATGCATTTGACCTATTATAATATCCATCCACACATCTCACATGTTTTTAAACTCTAATTTTGGCCCATTCATCTTTGAGTACTGACTCACCACCATGCAGTTCTTGATTAGATTATTGTTCACCCCTACTCTGAGAGCAAAATAAGAGTGTGCTCAGCTGACTCTAGTGAGTCAGTGGACCCACTTTTCATTTCCTAATTCTAGTTCTACTTCAAGATTGAATAAGCAATTATATACACAGCAATTGTAATTAAACCCATTAATTTAAAAAATACACATAGATCTTAACACATCAATTAAAATGGTTATAGGTTGTGTCTAACAAAGCATGGGAGTCAAACGAGTAAATATTTCTATGTACAAAGGCTGAAATAGAAAACAAGACTGAGTATGTTTAACGTAGTTGATACATCACTGTGGACCTGCTTCCATGCCTTCTGCTGTTTATAGAGATGACTTTTTTTCTTTTGTTTTTTTTTTCTCTGAGATGGAATTTCACTCTTGTTGACCAGGCTGGAGTGCAATGGCACAATCTCAGCTCACTGCAACCTATGCCTCCCAGGTTCAAGTGTTCTCCTGCGTTAGCCTCTCGAGTAGCTGGGATTACAGGTGCATGCCACCATGCCCAGCTAATTTTGTATTTTTAGTAGAGATGGGGTTTCTCCGTGTTGGTCAGGCTGGTCTCAAACTCTTGACCTCAGGTGATCTGCCTGCCTCAGCCTCCCAAAGTGCTGGGATTACAGGTGTGAGCCACCGCGCCCTGCCAGAAATTATTTTCTTTTGTTGCTTTTGTTGTTGTTGATATTTGGTAGGCCGCCCAGGTCTTCTAAAGTAAGGACAAAAGATAAGAATTTGTTAGCTCTTGTACATGATGTTTATTAACATTCCAATGACACATGAAAAAATGTCTTGAAGGGTTTCATTTATATTTGAGTTTATCTTGGCTGGGTGCAGTGGCTCACACCTGTAATCCTAGCACTTTGGGAGGCTGAGGCAGGAGGATCACTTGAGCTCAGGAGTTCGAGACCAACCTGGGCAACATGGTGAAATCTCCATCTCTAGTAAAAATACAAAAATTAGCGGGGCATGGTGGTTCCCACCTATAGTCCCAGCTTCTTGGAAGGCTGAGGTGGGAAGATTGCTTGAGCCTGGCAGGTTGAGGCTTCAGTGAGCAGTGATCATGCCACTGTACTCCAGCCTGGGTGACAGAACAAGACCCTGTCTCAAAAAAAAAAAAAAAAAAAAGAAAAAAAAAATTATAGTTTCTCTAAGCTATTCATTTTAAAATAAACTAGGAAATTCTGTATGTTCAGCTAAGCTACTTTATAAAATGAAGTCAAGGGGTAAATCTTAACAGACTTGTCTGAATATAAATGAGGACTTTCCTATTTATTTTTAGGATAATCCTCAGTGGTGCTGACAATGGGTGGGAAGTAGCCCCCATTTTAAAAAGGGCATCTGAACACATGTGCACAGGCCTTACTATGACACAGTCATTCTTTCTGGTCTAGGAATCGTCACTCCCAAAATCCTATAGCAGAGAAGGCTGTGGTTTTAAAGGCAAATGCATCTGCATTAAACATTTTTTTCTTATTTATTTATTCCACACATACTTTTAAGTACCTGCTGTATGCTAGGCAGTGTTGTAGGCATTGGGGATATAGCAGTGTACAGAAGTGGGGAAATGTTCTAATGGAGAAGACAGTAAACATGGTAAATATGTAAGATATGCAATATAATAGATAGTGATAATTGGTAAAGATATAAGAGCAGAAAGTAAATTGTAGAAAACCAGATAGTGATGCAAATAATCATTGTGTAATATAAGTGCAAGTAACCTTTGTCCCATGGAGATGCAGATGATTTGAGGCTGGTAAAGAGACTACAACCCACAGTTAGTTTTATTACCCTACGCGGCACTAACCAGTTTTTATGTAATTTAGTAATCATAGTCTAACATTTTTGTTTGTTCTAGCATAGTCTAGCATTTGTTTTTTCTTTCAGTGACTACCTGTCCTATGCCCCTTTGAACTGGCTTTCTTCTCTTGCTGACTCTCTTATCTATGAGCTCTTTGATTTTTTTTGTTTTTTGTTTTATGTTTTTTGTTTTTTTTTGAGACAGGGTCTTGCTCTGTTAGCCAGGCTGCTGGAATGTAGTGGTGCAATCATGGCTCACTGCAACTTTGACCTCCTGGGCTCAAGCGATCTTTCTGCTTCAGCCTCCCAAGTAGCTGGTTCCACAGGCATGTGCCACCACAGGTGGCTAAGTTATTTTTATTTTTAGTAGAGACAAGGTCTCACTATGTTGCCCAGGCTGATCTCAAACTCCCAGGCTCAAGCAATCCTCCTGTCTCGGCCTCCCAGTGTTGGGATTACAGATGTGAGGCAGCATGCTCAGCCAACTCTATATATATGGACTATGAAAACCATGGCTTTTAGCTTTTTAAACATTATACAATGACATATAGAATGCACTTAATATGCTTCTGATTTGTTATATACATTTTAATGAGCAAACAAAAACCTAAAATATATATATTTAAAAATGAAGCAATAGAGATAAAAAAAACTTCCTTGTGGACTGATTTTCTACATTCTAATGTTGATAGACTGTTAGGCATTAGAAATTATAATTATGGGGCCAGGCGCGGTGGCTCACGCCTATAATCCCAGCACTTTGGGAGGTTGAGGTGGGCGGATTATCTGAGTTTGGGAGTTTGAGACCAGACTGACCAACATGGAGAAATCCCGCCTCTACTAAAAGTACAAAATTAGCGGGGCATGGGGGCACATGCCTGTAATCCCAGTTACTTGGGAGGCTGAGGCAGGAGAATTGCTTGAACCTGGGAGGTGGAGGTTGCGGTGAGCCAAGATCGTGCCATTACACTCCAGCTTGGGCAATAAGAGCGAGACTCCATCTCAGAAAAAAAAAAAAAAAAAGACATTAAAATTATGAAGACTGTAGAGTTATATGTGATGAAAGCTTATGAGAATTTTTTTTAAATATGTAGATAAATAAGTAAATAAAACATTTAAACTCCTAGAATAATATTGCCTCTTTACTAGTGTAACCAGCATACTAGGTATTTAAGTATTACAAATCATTGACACTGCAGAGCTCTTGAGTCAGGTTGTCTGGTTTTAAATCTTTGCCCAATCACTTCTTGATTTGGGCAAGTTACTTAATCTTTTTAAACCTCATTACTGACTGGGCGCACCGGCTCACGCCTGCAATCCCAGCACTTTGAGGCCGAGGCGGGCAGATCACCTGAGGTCGGGAGTTTGAGACCAACCAGCCTGACCAACATGGAGAAACCCCATCTTTACTAAAAATACAAAATTAGCCAGGCGTAGTGGCGCATGCCTGTAATCCCAGCTATTCAGGAGGCTGAGGCAGGAGAATCGCTTGAACCTGGGAGGCAGAGGTTGTAGTGAGCCAAGATCACGCCATTGCACTCCAGCCGGGGCAACAAGAGTGAAACTCCGTCTCAAACAAACAACAACAAGAACAACAACAACAAGAACAACAAAACACCTCATTACTTTCTACCTCACAGGATTGTTGTGAGGAATAAATAAAATAAGAAGCTTAGAACAGTGCTACCAAATGCTCACTCAATGTTAGTTACAAACTTTCTGTTTAGTTATTTTTATCTTTGCAATGAAAAGTTACAATATATAAAGTAATACAGAGCAAGTAAGTAACCATTGCAGCTTCCTATCATTGCATAAATTACTTTTAAAATCATATACAATGTTTGCAAAGTTCAATAGAATAATGTTACTCAGTGTTGAAACATTCTTACCAAAGCTTCTTTAAAGTCAAAACATTGATTTTAAAAAGAAACACAAAGCTTCTTTAAAGTCAAAACATTGATTAATTTTTATCCATCTAGAGTCTTGTATTTTATCTTTATTTTATTGAACTACAGAACATTTTACAACCACAGGTAAACAGTGTTGTCCAGTGAAACCCAGGTCAACCACAGGTAAATTGTGTTGTCCAGTGACACCCAGGTTTCAACACCGATACTTCTTTTGCATGGAAAAACAAAACAAAACAAAAAACCTCAACAAAAAACTTCCTAAGTGAACTGTTGCTTAAGTTGCTTGAGTAAGCAAGTTAAAATATAAAGAAAAGCTCTGGCAAGCATTTCTTTAGAGGATTTATACTTAAACCAAATTTTAGTAGTTATTAATTCTTCAAACCACAGAAACAAGACACGAAAATAAAAATTCAATAAAATGAAGCAAAACAAGAATGGATATGGCGCCCTCTAAACTGTAGGCATAGTTATTCAAGCCAAACTCCCCTTAGAGGTCAGAAGCTACTATGCAAGCTTGAAAAATGACTTGGTGGCTCTGAATACCTTCAGCTTTTACAAACGGCTTGCTCTTTCCAAGTGTTTTCAACTTTTTAACTCAGAGCAAAAGGTGCAATAGATTCTTTTAATCTACTCTACCTCACGGTATTTAAAATTTAGCAAGATTGTCAGTATGGAGGTACAAATACATATTGTTTTTGTTTCTTGAGACAGAGACTCACTCTGTCATCCAGGCTGGAATGCAGTTGCTCCATCACGGCTCACTGCAACCCCCGCCTCCTGGGCTCTGAGTAGCTGGGACTATAGGCATGGACCAACATGCTGAGCTAATTTTTTTTGGTATTTGTTATACAGGCAGAGTTTCATCATGTTGTCCAGCCTGGACTCGAACTCCTGGACAAATGTATTTATTTAACTAACAATACTGTAACTGCCCAGTGGATTCTCCTTGCCCACTGCCCAGACAGAGATGATTTATTAAGACAGGGGAATTGGAATACATAAAGAGTTTAATTCACACAGAGCGAGCTGAATGGAAGACTAGAGTTTTATTACTGAAATCAGTCTCCCCCAAAATTCAGAGACTGCATTTTTTTAAGGATAGTTTTGTGGGTAGAGGGCCAGGGCGTAGAGAGTGCTGATTGATCAGGAGGTGCCAGCTGATGCACCATAACACAGGGTCTAAAAAATATCTTGAGCACCAATCTTAGGTTTTACAATAGTAATGTTATCCCTAGGAACAACTAGGGAGGATTGAAATCTTGTGGCTTCTGGCTGTATGACTCCTTAAGCCATCATTTCTAATCTTGTGGTTAATAGGTTAGTCTTACAAAGACGGTCTGGTCCCCCTGGCAAGAAGGGGTTTGTTTCAGGAAACGGCTGTTATCATCTTTGTTTCAAAGTTAGACTATAAATTAAATTCCTCCCAAAGTTAGTTTGGCCTGTACCCAGGAATGAAGAAGGGCAGCTTGGAGAGTGTAAGCAAGCTGGAGTCAGTTAGGTCAGACCTCTTTCATAATTTTCTCAGTGTTTATTTTTGCAAAGGTGGTTTCAATACTCCTAACTTTTCTTGTTAAAATTACAATATATACTATTTCAGACTTTTTCTTCAGTATATGAAAGGATTTAAAGATTTTGTCACTTCTCATAAACTGAATTATTTATTAGTTTTAAATTTCTTCCCATCATCTTATGCAGTAACAACATATATAGTACAGTTTCTTGAATGAATTGAGGAAAGAAATATAGCTCAGAGCAATCTGAGCTCTGTGAGGTCTGCAAAAGGTGCCAGGCCCAGAGAGACATGAGTACATGACTTTAGTTACATCTTACAACCCCCCACCATCTTGCATCCATGCCCAGGGGTAATTGTTTTTTGTTTGGGTTTTTGTTTTTGTTTTTGTTTTGATACAGGGTCCTGCTCTGTTTCCCAGGCTGGAGTACAATGGCATAATCCCAGCTCACTACAGCCTCCACCTCCCTGGCTCAAGTGATCTGCCCCACTCAGCTTCAAGAGTAGCTGGGACTACAGGTGCATGCCACCATGTCTGGCTAATTTTTGTGTGAGTGTGAAGATGTGGTCTCACCATGTTGCCCAGGCTGTGCTCAAGCTATCTTCCTTTCTTGGCCTCCCAAAGTTCTGGGATTATAGGCATGAGCCAACATGCCCTTTATCAGGTTTTTTTTTTTTTTTTTTTTTTTTTTTTTTTTTTTCCCAGACAGGGTCTCACTCTGTTGCCCAGGCTGGAGTTCAGTGGCATGATCATGGATTTTGTTGCCCCGGCTGGTCTTTAACTCCTGCCTTGGCCTCCCTGGGTGTTGGGATTACAGGTGTGAGCCACCGTGCCCAGTCAGGGACAATTGTTTAAAGGCATTCTGGCTGGCATGGTGGTTCATCCTGTAATCTCGGCATTTTGGAAAGACAAGAGAATCACTTGAAGCTAGGAGTTTGTGATCAACCTCGGCAGTATAGAGGAAACCTGTTTCTATTTAAATACAACTATTTTGAAGAAAAAAAAAAGGCATTTTGTTTCTGACTAGCTGACCTGCCCATTATCTTCATGTTCCTGAAATCTGTGATACAAAGAACATGGTACAGCCAATCAATAAATTATATATTTAAATGTAAGTTATTGGTACATATATTAGCCCGTTATCACACTGCTATAAAGAACTACCTGAGGTCTGGCATGGTGGCTCATGCCTGTAATTCGAGCACTTTGGGAGGCCAAGGCGGGTGAATTACTTGAGGTCAGGAGTTCGAGATGAGCCTGGCCAACATGGTGAAACCCCGTTTCTACTAAAAATGCAAAAATTTGCCCAGTGTGGTGGTGGACACCTGTAATCCCAGCAGCTGGGGAGGCTGAGGCAGGAGAATCACTTGAACCCTGGAGGCAGAGGTTGCATTGAGCCAAGATTGCACCACTGCACTCCAGCCTGGGTGATGAAGCGAGACTCTGTCTCAAAAAAAAAAAAAAAAAAAAAAAAAAAAAAAAAAAAAAGAACTACCTGAGACTGGGTAATTTATTTAAAAAGGTTAGATTGACTCACAGTTCCGCATGGCTGGGGAGGCCTCAGGAAACTTACAATCATGGTAGGAGGCAAAGGAAAAGCAAAGAACGTCTTACCATAGCAGATCAGGAAGAGAGAGAGAGAGTGAACCTCTCTCTCTGTCTGAGAACCACCAGATCTCAGGAGAACTCACTCACTATTATGAGAACAGTAAGGAGGAAATCCAACCCCCATGATCCAGTCACCTCCCACCAGGCCCCGTCCCTGACATGTAGGGATTACAATTCAACATGAGATTTGGGTGGGGACACAGAACCAAACCATATCAGTAAACAGCATAAGACCACCTCTTCTTGTCCCTTAAAAACCTACTTGTGGCTGGGTATGGTAGTTTACACCTGTAATCCCAGTACTTTGGGAGGCAGAGGCGGGAAGATTGCTTGAGCCCAGGAGTTCAAAACCAGCCTGAGCAATACAGTGAGACCCTCTCTCTCTCTCTCAAAAAAAAAAAAAAAAAAAAAAAAAAA
>NW_016804447.1:4337623-4348808 GCF_001698545.2 Rhinopithecus bieti | reverse complement strand
CAAGAAAATTGCTTGAGCCCATGAGGCACAGGCTGCAGTGAGCCATGATCGTGCCACTGCACTCAGCTGGGGTGACAGAGAAAGACCCTTTCTCATAAATAAAATAAAATAAAATAAAACAAAACCCCAGCTACTTGTAATTGCTGCTAGTTGGAGTATATATTCAGGGAACTTTGAGTCTATGTTCTAGGTTGCAGTCTTTAAAGCTGGCCCAGATAAACTCTCTACTTACATTACATTTGCCTCAGTTTAGGTCAACAGAACAACATTACAATCTGGATTTTAATTGAATTGGGCAAACTGATATTTTTTCTTGAAGGCCACACAATGCTCTACAACCTGAGAAAAAAGGCATTAGGGAAAAGGAAGAGGAGGGGTATTGTATTTTTCCAAGTTTTTCTTTAATTTTCTTTTCAGGTTAATTTGTTTGTTGCTTTTTTCATTATCTAAATGTCTATTTTGTATATTAACCAAAATATGTCAATGAAATGTATTTTGGATCACATTTTTAGCCAACTAACTCATAACAAGAATAGTCCTGAAAAAGTTTATAAAAGGCATATTGGGCTGGGCGCGGTGGCTTACGCCTGTGATCCCAGCACTTTGGGAGGCCGAGGTGGGCAGATCAGGAGGTCAGGAGTTCGAGACATTCCTGGCCAACATGGTGAAACCCCGTCTGTACCAAAAGTACAAAAAAATTAGCTGGGAGTTGTGGTACACGCCTGTAATCCCAGCTACTCAGGAGGCTGAGGCAGGAGAACAGCATGAACCTGGGAGGCAGAGCTTGCAGTGAGCTGAGATCGTGCCACTGCACTCCAGCCTGGGCAACAGAGCGAGACTACAAAAAACAAACAAACAAACAAACAAAAACAACAACAAAAAAGAAAAGTAAGTTACTATATATAGGATCAAATAAAACCCATCTGATGAGAATTTATGGTTTGTAGGACTTGACTCCCTAGGCCCGTTAGGTAGGAATTTGGGCAAGATAAAAAAAATATCAGAACTTAGTCTTCACTATTATTTTGAATTTTTCCTAATCCTGCCTTCAAATAAATTCAATGGAGACCAGAGACTTTTCTTGAGGTTATGCAAGTCAGTTAGGGCCTGGAGAAAACCAGCAGGAAGTACTAGAGAATTCATGTATCTCCCAACTCCTCTGAGCTCCTCATCTTTACTGCCCTCTCTACCCTGCCCTCAAAGGCTGAAAGAAGCATAGATCAATGCTAGGCTTCAACTAGTTAGTTCAATGATGTTAATGTAATTTGTGAACCATTCAGTTAATTTAAAACGAAAAAAAAAGAAAAAAGAAAGAAAAAGCTATTTTAGTTGGGTTAGTGGTCATGTCTGAATTCTAAAGAATCCATAAACTGTTTTGGCCTTGCTTATACAGAGCCATCATTAACACTTTGCTCATTTTTGTTGTGATTTTTTTTTTTTTTTTTTGTGAGATGGTGTCTTGCTCTGTTGCCCAGGCTGGAGTGCAGTGGCGAGATCTTGGCTCACTGCAATCTCTTCCTCTCAGGTTCAGGTGACATTGTGATTTTTATCATGGACTTGCTTCTAGTTGGAAGTGAATATTTGGTTATAGCACAGGAAATTGACAAGAAAGGTGCCTTAACAATGTTTTTTTTTTGTTTGTTTGCTTTGTTTTGTTTTTTGAGACAGATTCTTGCTCTGTCACCCAAGCTAGAGTGCAATGGCCAGATCTTGGCTCACTGCAACCTCCACCTCCCGGGTTCAAGGGATTCTCCTGCCTCAACCTCCTGAGTAGCTGGGATTACAGGTGCCCGCCATCATGCTCAGCTAATTTTTGTATTTTTATAAAGACAGGGTTTCACCATGTTGGCCAGGCTGATCTTGAACTCCTGACCTCAGGTGATCTGCCCGCCTCAGTCTCCCAAGTGCTGGGATTATAGGCATGAGCCACCAAGCCTGGCCCAATGTTCTAATTTATGGAAAGTAAGAAATAGGTTGTTTCCCATAAATACTGGGAAATTTTGAAGAGTCAAGAAACATGCACACACATTATGTAAAAAGAAAAAGATTGTCAGATGGGATCAAAAGATTGTTGGATTGCTTTCAGGATTGTTGCATTTGGATCACTTCTTTATAAATAGGAAGATGTTAGCTTGAGGAACTTTGGAAGTTAACTATTATAGGAGTAATTATATACCTTTCATTCCTTCAATCCTTCATTAATTCAACAAATATTTATTTAGTGTTTACCACAAATTGAGCAACGTTTTGGTTTTGAAGTCGCAGCACTGAAGAGCGGACAAGATCCTTGTGCTCAGAAAATTGACATTCTTGTTGACAAGACATACGCAGACAAACAAGATAAGTCAGAAATGGTAGTTTCTCTACCATGTAGAGAATTAGAATGGGTGACTAGAGATTCAAAGCACTTTGGATGAGGTGGTCCTTGAAGACCTCTCTAAGGAAGTGACTTTAAGATAATTATCTGAATGACACAAAATTAACTACAAGATTTCAGGAGAAAGCATTCCCTAAATAGGAACTGGTTGGTGTACAGGCAGGAATAGGTTTTGTGCAACTGAGAAAAGTCCAGAGCAGCTGGGGCATAGTGTGCAAAGGGGAGGATGTTCTAAGTGGAAAGCAGAGAAACAGGCAGGCCCAGATCAGCAGGGCATGTAAGCCAGGATGAGGTATTTGGATTTCATTGTGATGATAATGGGAAGCTACAATCTAGGAGGGCAGTGACATTTTTGATTTGCATTTTTAAAAGTTGTGCCTGGCTTCTGCGTAATGAATGGATTACACAGAAGGCAAAGTAAAAGCTGGGAGACCAACTAGGAGACTATTCTAGTAGTCTCAACAGGAGATGAAGGGTCTATAAACTAGGGTGAAAGTGGTGAGAAGTGGCAGATTTGGGATATATTTTGGAGGTGGATCTGTCAGGATATCCTGATGGATCTGCTGGAAGGAAGAGAAGTGGTGAGATAAAGAGATTTTTGGTTTGAACCAACTATCTGGTAGTGATACATACTGAGACAGGAAAACTGGTGAAGAAGTTTTCAGGATAAAAATGAAACAGTTTTGTTTGGGCCATGTTAAGTTTGAGATGCTCACTAGACATCCAAGAAGAAATATGAAGTAGATAATTTTTTTTTTTTTTTGAGATGGAATCTCACTCTATTGCCCAGGCTGGCATGCAGTGGCACCATCTCGGTTCACTACAACCTCCGCCTCCCAGGGTCAAGCCATTCTCCTGCCTCAGCCTCCCAAGTAGCTGGGATTACAGGCACATACCACCATGCCGGGCTCATTTTTGTATTTTGAGTAGAGATGGGGTTTCATCATGTTGGCCAGGCTGGTTTTGAACTCCTGACCTCATGATCCACCCACCTTGGCCTCCCAAAGTGCTGGGATTACAGGTGTGAGCCACCCCGCCTGGCCTGATAGATGAAATTTAAAGCCAGGGGACTAGTTGAGATTACTTCCAGGCTGAGTATGACAGATAAAAGCAAGGGCCCCAGAACAGAGTAGGGGCACTCCAACATTAAGATATACAGTAGAGAAGCCATCAGACAGAGAGGCAATGGGCACTGAGGAGAAAAACCAGAAAGTATAGTGTCAAGGAAGCCAAGAGAATAAAGTAACTCAAGGAGAGAGTGGCCAACTGTTTTCTATATAGGAAACAGTCAAAGTCAAAACAATAAAGTAGTCACTGGAATAGGAAACATGCAGGTCATTAGTGATCATAAGAACAGCCTTATTGGAGTCAGTGGGACACAGGCTACAGAGGCTCGACTGGAAAGGGTTGAGAAGAAAATATAGAGTGAAAAAGTGCAGCAACGTTAGATGTGTAGGCCATCTTGAAGATCTTGAGAAAGAAGACAGAAATAAAGTGTAACAGGAATGCTGCTGGGCAACTGTTAAAGGAGTAATCACATACCTTTCATTCCTTCAATCCTTCCTTCATTCGTTCAACAAATATTTATTTAGTGCTAATCATGAATTGAGCAATGTTTTAGTTTTGGGGTCACAGCACTGAAACAGGTACAAGATCCTTGTGCTCAGAAATTTGATATTCTTGTTGGGGAGACATATACCTGAGATTTGTGGTTATTAACGCAGAATGAGCCCAACAACCCCAGTTATATATGTGTACCTCTAGTGATATTTAGACACTTTCCTATTCCTATATATATATGTGTGTGTGTGTGTGTGTGTGTGTGTGTGTGTATATATATATATTTTAGATGGAGTCTCGCTCTATCACCCAGGCTGGAGTGCAATGGTGTGATCTCAGCTTACTCCCACCTCCACCTCCTGCCTTCAAGCGATTCTCATGCCTCAGCCTCCCCAGTAGCTGGGACTACAGACGTGCGGCACCATGCCTGGCTAATTTTTGTATTTTCTGTAGAGACAGGGTTTCACCATGTTCACTAGGCTGGTCTTGAACTCCTGATCTCAGGTGATCCACGCCCCCTCACCTCCCAAAGTGCTGGGATTACAGGAGTGAGCCACTGCGCCCAGCCTTCTATTCCTATTGATTCTGTGCAGCAGAGAGTAGGTGGTTAATTGAACTTAACCAGGGTTTGGCCTCTGCTAGACAAAAGCAATGGAGGAAGAGAAAGGTGAAGAAGTGGCCGGGTGTGGTGGCTCAATTCTGTAATCCTAGCATTTTGGGAGGCAGAGGTGGGTGGATTACCTGAGCTCAGGAGTTTGAGACCAACCCTGGCAACATGGTGAAACCCCGTCTCTACTAAAAATACAAAAAATTAGCTGGGCATGGTGGTGGGTGCCTGTAGTCCCAGCTACTCGGGAGGCTGAGGCAGGAGAATCGCTTGAATCCAGGAGGCAGAGATTGCAGTGAGATTGCACCACTGCACTCCAGCCTAGGCAACAGAGCAAGACTACATCTCAAAAAAAAAAAAAAAAAAAAAAAAAAGTGAAGAAGTTAAGCATATTTGCAAAGGGAAGATTGTAAAGTTGTACCACAGGTTTCAGGAGGGGTTTTGACAGAAATGAGTAGGCTACAGAAATGACTGATAGTAAGAAAGTAAGAGGGGCCAATGGATTTGAGGTCTTGCTGGGGATCAAAGTAAATAGATGGTGGGGGAATATTAATGGACAAGAGCTGAACAGATAGGAATTAGTGGTCAGACACGGTAAGCAGAAATGCTATGTGTAGGAAGCTGCTAGATTAGTGAAGGGTATTCTTACATGATTGTCTCATCCACTGCTTATTTTCTTTTGTAGTAATTAAGTTCTCCAGTGTATTATCCCAGTGATGGAGTTATCATGAACTGTGCAGGGGAGTACACAGATTTTCAAATAATCTATCTAGCTCAGCTGTAGATGAGAGCCTATTATATTATTCAAAAGATTCTACAGGAGAATTCCAGTAAAGAAGGTCTTAGTATGTAACATTAATAAGCAGTTTTAAGCTTTTTTTTTTTTAACGACAGGGTCTCACTTTGTCACCCAGGATGGAGTACAGTGGTGAGATCATAGCTCACTGCAGCCTCAACCCTCCCTGGGCTCAGGTGATCCTCCCACCTCAGCCTCCTGAGTAGCTGGGACCACAGGCTCACGCCACCATACCCAGCTAATATTTTTTTAGACGAGTTGTTGCCATGTTGTCCAGGCTGGTCTGGAACTTCTGGGCTCAAGTGATCTGTCTGCTTCCGTCTCCCGAAGTGCTGGGATTACAGGCATAAAGTCAGTGTGCCTGACCCTAAACTAATTTTTGAAAAACAAAAAAAGAGGAAAAAAGTCACTTTTATCACCCCAAGTTGCTGAGAATGTTTCCCATATTGTCTGAAAATAAAGCACCTCATGTTTAGAAAGATGGAAAAGTATGTGCTTTGTAAGGGCATTATCACTGGTGATTACTAATAAATTAGCTGTAGGCATGACTGTTCTGCTGCACCATCAGGAGATACACACACATAATAAAAAACCAAATATATTTGGAATAGCAATATCGTATTACATTATATACTGCATTATACTTTACAGAACATTTTCCTATTAACTCGTTTGCAAATAATATTTAATTTTGTGCTGCTTTTCAAAAGATCTGGAAGTACTTTCAAAAAGCACTCCATTCATTGCTTCATAGGTTTCATTCAGTGTTGTTGTTTTTTTCCCCCTCCCAGAAAGGTTAGTTCCATTATTCCCTCTCCTTCCCTGTTCAAGCAATATTAAAGGCTTCTCTTTTTCTACCAGGGTGTTAAGTTGAGCCTCTTGGCTTGTGAATATCGGCAGAATGCTGTAATTTCTCAAGTTAAATAATGACATCGCACCTGGAGGTCAGTTCCAAGTCCACGCCGTTTTGGCACGATATTTATTTGTGACCTCATTTTTTTCTTAATCTATAAAACAGAGGCATTAATGACAACTTACTTCATATATCTATTATCAGAATAGGACTTAAAATTCCTTAGGAGGTCAAGCACGGGCTTTAGAAAAAGAAAGCTCAACATGTGAACATCAGCCTGTTAAAAATTGTTTTAATCTAGAAAAGACAACCTCAAACTTCTCTTGACAATTCAAATTCCAGCTTCTTCCTACCCTTCTTTTCTAAATCTTTGCTTTCTCTTTGGCTGAAATTAGAAGCAGGAAGGGAGCAGGGAAAGGAAACCAGGGGCTGGAAAAGGGCAGGGGAGCCCAACAGACCGGTTAAGCACGTCTGAGATTCTCTAGTTGGCTTCAACCCAGAGGCCCAGAGGCAGAGTCAGCTTTTCCAGCAGAAACGAGGATATAGCTCAGGCTCAATACCATGTCCATAGTCAGGAGCAACAGCCGGAAGGGTCACATCGACACATTTTACAAAACAGCCCGAGGAGTCCCCTCCTCCTGCCTGGGTCAGGGAGGGACACCCCCAGGGGTCCTCGCCCGCCTCCCACTAGCTGGCACGCGGTCGTCGCGCGGGCGCGGCCCTCTGACGGAGCCCAGGCGTGCGCTCCGCAGCCTCGGCGTCCCCCAGCTAGCCGGAAGAAACTGCGGCGACAGCGTCCTGCCGCCTGTCAGTCACGCAGCCGCCCACGCTGCCACCGCTTCCGATTGGTCGCTGGCCCGGACCGGCCCCCTTCAGCCCCGCCTCCCGCGGATGGACATGCGAGGGGCGGGCCCGCCGCCGCCCCGCCCCCCGCGNGGCGCTCGCAGGCTGCCTAGTCGTTTGCTCGCTCTCTCTCGCGTGCTCCCTCTCGCCGCCTGTGGGGAAGTCGGGGCCGCCCGAGCGGCCGCAGCCACCGCCTCGCCCCGACCTCCTTCCCAGTCCCCTCCCGGCCCAGTCCCTCCCGCCCGCGCACCCCGAGTAGTGAGTGGCCCCGCGCAGGGTTTGGAGAGTCACCGAGGCGGCGCCGGGTGGTGGTTAAACCATGTTAAGGAGGATTTTACAGAGGGTAAGAGAGTGAAACCGTCTTTCCGGCAGCACGTGAGCGGGACAGCCGGAGCTTGGGGCCGCGGCGCGGGCGCCCTTCCTCAGCGCGGGCTCCTTCCTTCTCTAGGCCCCACAGCCCGGCAGGCTCTTAGGCCTCGGTCGCCCGGCCCGGGGGCGGGGAGGGCGGGTGGGGCCGGCGCGGCGGGGCGGCAGGCGGAGCCCTGATGGCCCCGCGCGTCCAGGCCTGGCGCCCGCTCCGGCGCGAGGCTCGGTCTGTGCGAGCTGGCTGCGACCTGGAGGGTGTGGTGCCGGCGCCTTCCTCCCGGGATCCCGGAGTGGGAATGAAAATGGAGAGTTGGTGCCCGTGGGACGGGCCGACTGGCCGCCTGCCGGGCTGGAGAACGCCCCCTGGGAGATTGCGGGCGGCTTGCTTCGCCCTTCCCCACCCGCCGCACTCCCCGTGCCCCCCAATTTGACACGACGCGCACCTGCCACACACGGCCCAGCTTTCTCCTTTGGACCACATTGGAGGGTGGTGTGGTGAGCCCCGGCCTAGCTTGGGCCCAGTCGTGGGACTGACACTGGCAAAGTCAGCCGAGAGGGAAGATGTTACTCACTGTTGGAAACTTTTTTTTAATTAAAAAGACGTTTTCTGTCCAAGCCCCACTACCTTATTTTAGCTATCCGAGAATAAATCCGCAGTAAGCTTGATCAAGTGGTATACACTTAGTTTCTGCCAGTGCTGTCTCTGAAATCTGGAAAACCTTGAGGATAGAAAGATTAGAGCATTAGAAAACTGTAAGTGTATCATTTAGGAATCAGTTACTAGAATAACATAATTCACATCTCTTTTCCTATAAGAGTTGTTGTACCTATCAACTGTTAACTTTTTTTGGGGGGCATAGCTTTTTTCTTTTCTTTTTGAGGCTGATAGGGTGTAACAAAATGTAAATGATTGAAAAGTAGGTGCCAGGCCTATTAGTTCTTTACCGAGGGAGTAGCATAACTAGTTCAAAGGACAAAAGAAATTAGTTAATTTGTAGGATTCAACCGAGGAATGTGCGGAAGAGAGTTGAGTCATCCAGTAGATAGGAAGGGAGTGCTCTTGCTTCTGCCTAGCTTTCTCCTGAAAGAATGAAGTCATGTGAAACTTGGTCAGTTATTAGAGGGAGAAATAGTTAACTTCTTTATCTGACAACCTGTATTGACATTTAATTGTATTTTGCAGTGTTTTGTCAGTTTTGAAATCCCGATCAGCTATGATTTTGGCAGTAGCAAGGGCATGTCCTTTACTTTCCCCATCACTTCCTCAGTTCAGCAGCATCTGTGCATTATTTACTTTGAGGCTTTAGGAGATTTTTCTTTTATCAGACCTGGAGGAACTGATTACCTCACGTTTCAGATTGTGTTTCTGTCATAGTTCCGCAAGTGAAAATTAGTTTGCCCGTGGTTTGCTTTGAAGTTTACAAATAAAAGTGTTTACTGGTTTAAGAGTGGCTTCTGTAGTTATAGATTGGTTTTCAGAAATATGGGATGCTTTCTAGTAATCTTGGTTTGAAGTTAAACATCGAAATTATATGAAGATCATTTTTAATTCCGTTGAAACTACAGAAGTGAAATTGATTGTGGTTATTGCCAGAGATGTGATATTGAATCATCACATCCGAATAAGTCAGTTGACAACTGAGTTTCTTAACGTCGGCGCTATTGGCATTTGTGACTGGATAATTCTGTGTTGTGGGAGGCTGCCCTGTGCCTTGTAGGATGTTAGCAGCATCCTTGGCATCTACCCCCACTAGATGCCAGTAGCATTCCCCTATATTCCCTTCGCCCTTGTTGTGACAACCAAAAATACCTCCAGATTTTACCAGATGTCCCCTAGGGGCAAAATTGCCTCTGGTTGAGAATCAATGTGTTAAATGCATTAACTCTTTAATAGGAAAGTTTGAAGTGTTTCTCACAGTTAAGTACTTATCTTTCTTTTATTCAGTGTATTTATATTGAGTTTCAGTAAATGCCAGTCTTCATGCTAAGGGCTGGGAAACAGTTGATTAAGCTATGGGTCCTCCCTTTAGAACTCACAGGCTGTTTGGGAGGTGAACATTTAAAATGACAGTGCTATGTAATAGAATAATGAAGAGGACAGAGGACCCAGGAGGCACTCTTTGGGAGGAGGTGAGGGTAATTAGGAAAAGCTTCAGGGAGGAGGGCATATTCACAGCTCAGAAGAGGGAAGGGCATGTCACCCAGAGGGAACAGCAAATGCAAAGAGATGGAGTCATAAAAGGTGCACTCCCCACACTATGGGGAGTGTGAACAATTAAACTTAGGGAGTGAGATGGTCTGTAGCAATTAGTAAGAGATGAAGCTACCATGGTGGCTAGAGACCAAATTGTGAGAGGACTTAAGAGTCCCTTTGAAGGATCTCAGCTTTTATCGTGTAGTTGGATCAGTGTTAATGCTGAGTATTTAATAGGGACATTTTGATAAATGTCTTAAATCTGGTGATTTACTAGTTTAGAAGGTAGAATATATATTTTATTAACTCTACAAGTGGTATTTACCAACAAGTATAACTTGAATCTTTAAATTGTGTAACATGGCAACCTATTTTACCCCACACTGCTAGTCTTATTTCTCAGCCTAGATATTAAGATATAAGATGAAAGCTATTGTCAATTTAGAGATTTATTTGAAATGGACTCCATGCTTTGAAATTATGTGGCATTCCTTTAACATTTTGTTTTTAGATGACCTTTTCATTTTAACTATTCTTATTTTCTTCTGAATAGTGTCCTTTAAATAGCATTTTTTAAAAGAGGAAAGAGACAAAGTGCTTACAATCAATTAGAAGTCAAAGTCTTTGAACATCATCAGTAAGTCTCAGGATACTTTATAGAAATTTGGTTTCTGGTTCTTCTGCTTCTGTCCCTCCTTCTGCTCCTGCTCCTCCTTTTTCGTTAGCTTACTAAGGTTGTTTCTCTGAGGCTTGAATGAGGCTGGAAAACAAAAACAAAAACAAAAAAACCTCAAAACAAAACCAAAATGAAGTAGCTCCAATATATGTATTGAATATTTTACTTTAGAGTCCTTTGAAGAAAAACATGAATTTGAAGTACTTAATGGTTAGAACTTTAATCAACATTTAGTACCTTAGGCAGCTTGTAAACCTTGTTGCCATTTCTTTCTTAAGTATTATAACTTACTGTGGGCTGGCTTAGTGGCTCATGCCTGTAATTCCAGCACTTTGGGAGGCCGAGGCGTGCAGATCACTGAGATCAGGAGTTCGAGATCAGCTTGGTCAATGTGGTGAAACCTTGTCTCTACCAAAAAATACAAAAATTAGCCGGGCATCGTGGTGCACGCCTGTAGTCCCAACTACTTGGGAGGCTGAGGTGGGAGAATTGCTTGAACCTGGGAGGCAGAGGTTGCAGTGAGTCAAGTTTGTACCATTACATTCCAGCAACAGAGTGAGACCCTGCCTTAAAAAAAAAAAAAAGTAACCTACTCTGATTAGTGGTTTTTTTTTTTTTGAGACATCTATTGTGGGCCTACTGTGTGCTGTGCAGACAATGATGGGTAAAGCAGGCATGAATTTCTGTGGAGTTTAGTGTCCAGTGGAAGAGAGGAAATCTTCAGAGATTCATACAGCTGTACTATTGAATGAGTTCTAGGAAGGACAAACACAGCCCCAAGAACACCCAGCAAGAGGGCCCTGGTCTTAGATGTTGGGAAGGTGTCCCAGATTAGTTGTACATCTAAGTTTGATGAAAGTATTGCTGATTTATTGAAGTGAATTTTAAAAAGTGGCAGCTAATGGAATGATTT
>NW_016804447.1:4327639-4334655 GCF_001698545.2 Rhinopithecus bieti | reverse complement strand
GGCCGGGCGCGGTGGCTCAAGCCTGTAATCCCAGCACTTTGGGAGGCCGAGACGGGCGGATCACGAGGTCAGGAGATCGAGACCATCCTGGCTAACATGGTGAAACCCCGTCTCTACTAAAAATACAAAAAAACTAGCCGGGCGAGGTGGCGGGCGCCTGTAGTCCCAGCTACTCAGGAGGCTGAGGCAGGAGAATGGCGTGAACCCGGGAGGCGGAGCTTGCAGTGAGCCGAGATTGAGCCACTGCACTCCAGTCTGGGCGACAGAGCGAGACTCCGCCTCAAAAAAAAAAAAAAAAAAAAAAAATCCAGGACTAGAACTGAGAATAAAGAAGACATTAAGAAATGAAAGAACCAGGGCTAGTACTCAGTTTTCTTCTCTAATTCCAGTGGCCTTTTGCTTGAGCTAAAGAAATAATGTAATTTAGTAGTTAAGAACATGAACTCTGATACCAGACTCCCTGGGTTTGTATCCTGTTTCATTTACTATCTGTGTAGTTTTGGAGAAGTTACTTCTCTGTGTCTCAGTAAAATAGTTGCAATAATACTACCCTCCTTACAAAGTGGAGAACTAGATAACTAATATGTATAAAAGTCTTAGCCAGGCGCGGTGGCTCACGCCTGTAATCCCAGCACTTTGGGAGGCTGAGGTGGGTGGATCACCTGAGGTCAGGAGTTTGAGACCAGCTTGGCCAACATAGTGGAACCCTGTCTCTACTAAAAATAGAAAAAATTAGCTGGGCGTGGTGGTGGGCACCTGTAATCCCAGCTATTAGGGAGGCTGAGGCAGGGGAACTGCTTGAACCCGGGAGGCGGAGGTTACAGTGAGCCGAGATCGTGCCATTTCACTCTCCAGCCTGGGCAACAAGCAAAACTCCATCTCAAAAAAAAAAAAAAAAAAGTCTTAAATGTTAGCTGCTGCTAATGTTGGTATTTTCTTGTTGTTTTTGGTGTTTAACTTTCTTTTCTCTTTTGAAACAGGGTCTTGCTCTGTCAGCCAGGATGGAGTGCAGTGACACCATCACGTTCACTGCAGCCCCTGCCTCCTAGGCTCAAGTGACCCTCCTGCCTAAGCCTCAGGAATAGCTGGGACTATAGGTGTGAACTACCACACCTGGCTGATTTTTTTAAATGATGTTTTAGTGTCATTATAAACTCCAAATTTCTTTAAGGAACACTTATCATTTCCTTTATTTTTCTAATCTCCATTTTTTTTTTTGTAGACGAGGTAGATGAGGACTTAGAACATAGGTGCATTCATTTTATGTACTACTGAATATTTATTTTGTGCTAACTACTGTGCAAAACACTCTTGAGAATAAAAACCAAAAAGCAAAACAAAACAAAAACCTGCTGAGCTTTAATGGAGGAGACAGATAAATAATTACAAAACAATGTGATAAGTGTTGTAATATATACGCAGAGGAAAAGTTTGTAAGCACAAAAGAAAAAGTAACTATGTGGTGGAGAAGGTGTGTGGTGGGGGGGCAAGGAATAGAGATTGTGGAAGTCTTTGCAGAGGATGGAAGTGACTCAGGCAAGGAGGGACAAAGGACAGAAGGGCATTTTAGAGATCAGAACCAGACAAATCCAAGGCATGATATAGTTTAGTATAGAGTAGGGGGATTGTGAGTATTTCTGGATGTGGATGGGATGGTTGCAACAGGTAGCTTGAAGGGTTTTGGACCTTATACTGTAGACAGTAAGGAGCCACAGAGAATTTTAAAGTTATCAAATTTGTAATAAGGAAAACCCTCCAAAAGTAGTTCTCCCAGATAATCTTTATTTTATTTTATTTTATTTTTGAGGCAGAGTTTTGCTCTTGTTCCCCAGGCTGAAATGCAATGATGCAATCTCGGCTCACTGCAATCTCTGCCTCCCGAGTTCAAGCAATTCTTCTGCCTCAGCCTCCCGAGTAGCTGGGATTACAGGCGCCTGCCACCATGCCCAGCTAATTTTTTTTTTGCATTTTTAGTAGAGACAGGGTTTCACTATGTTGACCAGGCTGGTCTTGAACTCCTGACCTCAGGGGATCCGCCCGCCTCGGCTTCCCAAAGTGCTGGGATTACAGGCGTGAACCACCGCACCCAGCCAGGGTAGAGATTTTTTTGTTTTCCTTTGTATGTTTAGGTCTAACATGGTGCTTGATGCCTGGTGGTTTTTCAGTAGTACATATTGACTACTTGGTGGCCCTGTAGAGAGGATGACTTCATTAGGGAGATCAGCTAGAAAGTTATTGTTGTTCTTAAAATTGTTGCATATTGGAATCATTTGGTATTCTTAAAACAAACCAGATTTTGAGTTTCTCAATTGAATCAGAATTTCTGGACCTCTGGCCCTTAATCTAGGGGATAATGAAAGCTTGAATTCAGGCAGTGGTTTTGTGGATAGAGAGAGAATAAAGTGATTTTCAAGAAGTGGAATAGAATTGCTAGAACTTGTTGACTTGTGAGTAGTTTGGGTAGCTGTGAGGGTGGTGGAATAGATCTAAGATTAAGGATAGAGATAGAGGAAAAGGTTGGGGAAGAAGATAAAAGTGAACTAGAGGTCTGGACTTTCCAAGTGGAGATGTTCAGTAGGCAAGAGAAAATACAAGTCTAGCACTCAGGAGACAAGTAGAGGCGGGTGTTAGGTATGTGTAAATGTTGAAGAGAAGTTGAGTCAAATAAGGACTGAGAAGTGCCCACTGAATGTAACAATTGGGTCATACCTATTTCGGTTGCAAGAGAGTCACAGGGGGAAATGAATGACTAGGAAGTAAGGGAATAGAAACAGGGACTACAGCCTACATGGAAAGTGTTGAAATATTAAATGCATTAGTGTAATCTGTCATTCTTTGACCATCTTCTAATAACTTTCTTTTTTTTTTTTGAGACAGAGTCTTGCTCTGTTGCCAGGCTGGAGTACAGTGGTGTGATCTCAGCTCACTGCAACCTCTGCCTCCTGGGTTCAAGCGATTCTCTTGCCTCAGCCTCCCAAGTAGCTGGGACTAAAGGCATGTGCCACCATATCCGGCAAATTTTTGTATTTTTCGTAGAGACAGGGTTTCACCGTGTTGGCCAGGATGATCTCCTGACCTCGTGATCCACCTGCCTCAGCCTCCCAGAGTGCTGGGATTACAGTCGTGAGCCACTACACCCAACCAATAACTTTATTTTCAAGGATTACAGATCTCCTCAAATTAGTTTAAGTTTAAAGAGGGATTTATTATAGGGTTTCATAGTGATCCAAGATCTGGAATCACTGTATACATAGTTGGGTCTCTGGAGAGTAGTTCCTAGAATGTATCAGGGACAGAGGCAGCTCTTTTCTCTGTGTCACACTTTCTGATGGACCATTGGCTTCTTATCTCCACTTCTCTGTGCCTGTTCTCGCTGCTGCTTACTAAGTATGGCCAGGATTTTCATGGCCATCTGACATGATTCCACGTGCCTTTCACGTCAACTTTGCATAGCCAACTGGCCCAATGTCTTGTTTCCAAAATCCCAACAGAATAATCTAAAACGTTTTTCTCATCTTTTCTTATCAGGTCATGCATAGGTCTCTGGATGGCCAATAGAATTGTTTCCTCCGGGTCAAGTGTCCATTGCTGGTCTAATCAACCAAGGTTGGGGGTGGGGTAATATTGTGTCTTCAGGAGTTGTGGCAGCATGAAACACATCTTTTGTAGGTCGTTCTTCTAGAAATAAACTTTACCATGGCTCTGTAACAGTGATAATGTTTCTGATTAAGTTCATTTGGTTCTAGAAGTAAAGAATCTATTGGGTTAGCTCAAATAGGATGGTAATGGTTATAAGGATACATTCTGCAATTAAAAAAAGGTAGAATTTCATAGAAATCCAAGACCAAAAAATGTCATATGGGGCTGAGCCTCCGATACATTTTTACTGGAAGTCTTTGCAGGATTAAGGCAGTGCTCTTTGGGAGCTCTGTAACAGGGCTTTATAGATTTTTCACTGTAGGGTTCATCTATTAAAGGACTCACTTCACCTGTTTGCATCCTTGTTTCTGCTGTTAAGTAATTTTTTTTTTTTTTTTTTTTTTAATTTTTTTTTTTTTTTTTTTTTTTTTTTGAGATGGAGTCTCGCTCTTGTTACCCAGGCTGGAGTGCAATGGCATGATCTCGGCTCACCACAACCTCTGCCTCCCTGGTTCAAGCGATTCTCCTGCCTCAGCCTCCTGAGTAGCTGGGATTACAGGCATGCGCCACCATGCCCGGCTAATTTTGTAGTTTTAGTAGAGGTGGGGTTTCTCCATGTTGGTCAGGCTGGTCTTGAACTCCTGACCTCAGATGATTTGCCTGCCTCGGCCTCCCAAAGTGCTGGGATTACAGGAGTGAGCCACCACGCCCAGCATTTCTTACTCTTTATTCTAGTTTTCTTAATACCATGTCTTCTGCACACTCAGAATCTATGGTCTTTTAAAACTTTGGCTGGGTTGTAACTTTGATTTGCTCAAGTCCTTCAAGTACTCTTACTTCATCTTGTAACTACAGTGTATGTCTGTTTAGTGTCAGTTTGTACAGCTGATCAATCATTTCCCTTCTTAGTTTGTAATGCACAGGCCTAAACATGGGACCCAGCTGTAGCTGTTCATTCCTACATTGGCCTCCCCCCACCCTGCACTGGGCCATTTCACTGGTGGCTAGCTAGCTGGTTGAGTCCAAGTGGTCACATCTGGTTAGTCAGCAGTAAGCATGGGAATCATATAACTTGGCTGTCTTGGGCTTTGTTCTCAACACGAACAGTGGTAGGACAGCTTACTTTAGGATGGATCATGGCTGTTGCATGCCCTATGATTGATTGACATATTTAGCACAAAGATGCATAGACATCTGTTTTAGTGTTGCATGGGCCATAGCGGTAGATGCTATTTAATAAAAATCATGTTCTTTCCCTTATCTCGGTTTTTAATATCAGACTGTGGCTAAATTTTACATATGTATGCGAATATAAAATTTTTTCCAGTGTGTTGGTGGTATTTTATTTTGACTTAATTAACTAAATAATGTTTGGAAAATGTTTTAAGAGTTCCTTCCTTTATACTGTGCTATGCCAAAATAATTGCTTTGTGAATGGATTAAGTGGTTGGTAGGTCATATGGAGTTAGATCCCCAATAAAGAAGTGTGAGTTTCTTTTGTTCTGTAAAACTTTTTTTTTTTTTGTTTTGTATAACTTGTTTGCAACTGCCCATATATTTTAAGCAGTGATTTTATTTTAAAATATTTAAAACGATAAAATATATTTCTGATTATGAAAATAAATCATACACATCATGAAAATTTGAAAAGTTTAGAAAAGAAGAATTGAGAAGTAGCATAGGGCTGTACCACAGTGGGTAGTTTAACTTTAAAAGCGCAAGACTGAAAGTCAGATGGAATCTCAACTCTTCCCATTATTAAATTTGTGGTCTTAGCTAATGACTAAGTTAGCTTTTTAAACTTTTTTTTTTCCCCACTTGGGTAAATGAGAGCAATCTGTTGTCTTTACTCAAAAGATTCTTGTGAGGATTAAATGTTATAAAGCAATTAAAGTGCCTGGCATAGTGCCCATCATAGAGTTTACATCTTAGCTATTATTATTGTTAATAAAAATATAGTCTTTCATTTAGCAGACTACCAACTGATACTTCTTCAACTAGTATAAAACACAAGTTTTATGTGCAGGAATTTGAAAATGCACATAATCTAGGGGAAGTTGATATCCAGAGCTTTATAATAAGATTTATGCCTCAGGGTTATCTTGGTTTTATTAAGTTTTTGATTGTAAAGGCACCAGAGCATGTTAAGAACTCATTGAAGCTGGAATCAAAGACCTGAGTTCAGGTTCTGCTTCTGCTACCAGTGTGATCTTAGGCAAATCGTTGAGCTTTCCTGGGCTTTATTTTCCTTATCTGTTCAATGAGGGCATGGGCTAGGTGATCTCTCTCTCTTTTTTTTTTTTGAGATGGAGTCTTGCTGTGTTGCCCAGGCTGGAGTGCAGTGGCGCGATCTGGGCTCACTGCAAGCTCTGCCTCCCGGATTCATGCCATTCTCCTGCCTCAGCCTCCTGAGAAGCCAGGACTACAGGCGCCCACCACCACGCCCGGGTAATTTTTTTGTATTTTTAGTAGAGAGGGGTTTCGCTGTGTTAGCCAGGATGGTCTCGATCTCCTGATCTCATGATCCACCTGCCTCGGTCTCCCAAAGTGCTGAGATAACAGGCGTGAACCACTGTGCCCGGCTGATGATCTCTCTTTTTTCCTTTTCTTAGACACAGTCTTGCTCTTTTGTCCAGGCTGGAGTGCAGTGGTGGAAACAGCACCTGCCACATAGTAGGCTCCAGAAGATAGTAGGTCTCTTTCTTTACCGAGGTCTTTGTCCCTCTAGTGTATAGCCCTTTTTGATATTTCAAAGGCAAGTAAGGCGCATTATTGTAGTGTGACACCTAGATCCCCATTCAGGGTAGAGACACCTTCCTTTAACTGCCTAGAGTCATGGCTGCTAAAGGCCCATAGGTGCATCTTTTTCTTGGACTTGCCCTTGTAGAAGGAAGCAACCTGCATTTAATTAATGATTAATGTGGAAGATATGCATTGCCTCATTAGGGTCTTATATGAAGGACTGTCCCCACTTCAGAACTCTTAGTAGGATTCACTGAGGTTGCTGTTGTGATTGTGTTACTGTTCAGTACTGTTCAATTTCTCCCTCTACCCAGTCATGCTTTCCTCTATGCCCACACAGGTGTTGTTCTTGAGATTACTTCCTGATAAACCTCTTGTATGCAGATTTCAGTCCCAGAGTCTGTTTCCTTGGGAACCCAAGTTACGACAGTCATCTACTATTTGGATCGTCTCTCCCAAAATTTTTGCATTATAGAAAATGATTATATTAAGGATGGATTTTAATTTTATGAATTTTGTGGTCTACTTCTTTGAAACTGATTCTATATATCTTTTATAATGGGAATCTGTAGCCAGTAGATTCGAATTTTGTTAGATTATAAAGTGTTACCTAACAGGTTTTTTTTTTTTTTTTT
>NW_016804447.1:4298694-4327415 GCF_001698545.2 Rhinopithecus bieti | reverse complement strand
TTTTTTTTTTTTTTTTTTTTTTTTGAGACAAAGTCTCACTGTTGCACAGGATGGAGTGCAATGGTGCGATCTAGGCTCACTGCAACCTCCGCCTTCCAGGTTCAAGTGATTCTCATGCCTCAGCCTCCCGAATAGCTGGGATTACAGACACATGCCACTGTGCCTGGCTAATTTTTGTATTGTTAATAGAGATGGGATTTTGCCATGCAAACTCCTGGCCTCATGAGCCACTGCGCCTGGCCACCTGACAGATTTTTTCTTTTCTTTTTTTTTTTTTGATATGGAATCTCACCCTGTTGCCCAGGTTGGAGTGCAATGGCACGATCTCAACCTCCGCATCCCAGGTTCAAGCGATTCTCCTACCTCAGCCTCCTCAGTAGCTGGGATTACAGGCGTGCGGCACCATGCCTGGCTAATTTTTGTATTTTTAGTAGAGACAGGGTTTCACCATTTTGGTCAGGCTGGTCTCGAACTCCTGACCTCATTATCCGCCCACCTTGACCACTCAAAGTGCTGGAATTATAGGCATGAGCCACCGTGCCCGGCCCAGATTTTTAAGTTTGTTTCATAGTCCATGATTTTGAGCATGATCCACAGATCCTCTGTTCAAGAAATTTTATTGTCAGTACCTTTCCCTGTTCCCTTAAGTAAGTTTAAGACTTAAATAAAATGAAAAGTGGCTACTTCTTTAAAGTAGACCGTTAACTCTTATTTTGGTACGTTTTTATATCTGTCTATTCATATTTGATGAATCAGAACAGCCTATATTTTAAACTTGCCTAACATATGTAGGTCGATTTTAATCAGATGGTGGGTATTTTTAAAACTTTATTTCACCTAATATTACTTATATTCACTTAATATTTCACTTAATATTAAGTTAATTGTATGATATCTGTAAACCCAAATTAGGTACTAGGAACTTATCTATAATGAGTTCTGATAGTCTTAGTCTCTTACAGACTTGGCTGCTTGTGAGAGACAAATTATTTTCATCTAACTAGTAACTTAAGTTTTAGAGTTTTAAATATGACCATAAGAAAACTAAGGATATACGGATATTGGAGATATGTTTGACATCCTTTTAGGTCAGCCAATTTATGGCTCCAGATCAGTCATAGAATGAGAATTTTGGAAGTGGAAGCTCCTGTGAATTCGTCCTGTCCTTATAGTTTATCAATGAAGAAATTGAGATTAGAAAAGTTAGGCTTAATTGGTATCAGAGAAATGAACAAGAAACGTTTTGAGATTGTAGGGAAAATATCAGTTGAGATCCCGGAAATCTAAGTGTTAATTGTAGCTCTACCATTAGATAGCAGAGCGTTGTCAGGCAAGCCAGCTATTCTTTCTTTTAGTTTCTTCATGTATGAAGTGGCAATTGGACCAAATGATTTCTGAGTACCTTCCAGCTTTTATTGTTTTTGTTTTGTTTTATTTTGTTTTTGAGACAGGTTCTTGCCCTGTTGTCCAGGCTAGAGTGCAAGTAGCCTGATCACGGCTCACTGCAACCTCAGCCTTTCCAGGCTTAAGCAATCCTCCTGGCTCAGCCTCCCTAGTAGCTGGGATTACAGGCCCACACCAGCATACCTGGCTAATTTTTTGTAGAGACGGGGTCTCACTTTGTTGTCCAGGCTAGTCTTGAACTCCTTGGCTCAAGTGATACTCTCACCTTGGCATCCCAAAGTACTGGGATTACATGCATAATCCACTGTGCCCGGACAGCTTTTAAATTTTGATTCTAGGTCTTTTTTGTGCAGAGAGATGTACTTAATAATAATATTTGTCTATTTATAGTGTATCTACTATAATGCCAGACACTAATTTAAACATATTTATTATTTAATCTGTACAACAATTCTGTGAGGCTGTCATTATTAGTTTCACTTTACAAATGGGAATTTCAGGCTTAGAGAAGTTAAGTAAATTTACAAAGCTTTGGCCAGGTGCGGTGGTTCACACCTGTAATCCCAGCACTTTGGGAAGCTGAGGCGGGTGAATTACCTGAGGTCAGGAGTTCGAGACCAGCCTGGCCAACATGGCGAAACCCCGTCTCTACTGAAAAGACAAAAATTGGTCGTGGGGGTGCACGCCTTTACTCCCAGTTACTTGGGAGGCTGCAGTGGGAGAGTTGCTTGAACTCTGGAGGCAGAGGTTGCAGTGAGCTGAGCTCACACCACTGCACTCCAGCCTGGGTTACAGGGCAAGACTCCTCAAAAAAAAAAAAGTCTATAGAGACAAAGGTCTTGCTATGTTGCCCAGGGGCTGGTCTTGAACTCTTGGCCTCAAGTGATTCTTTCACATCAGCCTCCAAAGTGCTGGGATTACAGGTGTGAGCCAGTGTGCCCAGCCTCAATGCAATTCCTGTCAGATTGCCAACATCATTTTTCATAGAATTAGAAAAAACAATTCTAAAATTCATGTGGAACCAAAAAAGAGTGTGAATAACCAAAGCAGAACAAAGTGGGAGGCATCAAATTACCTGACTTCACATTATGCTACAAGCTACAGTAAACATGGTACTGGTATAAAAATAGTCACAAGTCAATGGAACAGAATAGAGAACCCAGGAATAAAGCCACATACTTATAACTAACTGATATTCAATGAAGTTGACAAAAATATGCACTGTGGCTTCTGATTATGGGCCTGGGATCTGAGTGCAGGGCTAGAGGCAAGCAACGGCAGGGCCAGAGGCCATGGGGGCATGGGCTGGTGAGTAAGTGGAAGGGGGAGACCCGAGAGTATGGTGGGGGTAGGGAAATGCAGTGGGGAAAGAATACTTTATTCAATAAATAGTGCTGGGAAAATTAGATAGCCATATGCAGAAGAATGAAGCTGGACCCATATTGTTCACCATATACAAAAGATAACTCAAATTAACTGAAGGATTAAAGACTTAGATGTAAGACCTCAAACTAGACCGGGTGTAGTGACTCCCAGCACTTTGGGAGGCCGAGGTGGGCAGATCACCTGAGGTCATGAGTTCAAGACCAGCCTGGCCAACATAGTGAAACCCTGTCTCTACTAAAAAGACAAAAATCAGCCAGGAGGCTGAAGCAGGAGAATCGCTTCAACCTGGGAGGTGGAGGTTGTGGTGAGCTGACATCACACCACTGCACTCCAGCCTGGGCAACAGAGTAAGACTCTGCCTCAAAAACAAACTAATAAATAAACAAAAAACCTGGAACTAAAAACCCAGGAAGAAAACCTAGGAAACTCTCTCTGGACCTTGGCCTGGGTGAAGAATTTATGACTGAGATCTCAAAAGCAAATACAAAAACAAAAATAGAAGAAAATGGGAATTAATTAAAGTAAAAATCTTTTGTACAGCCCAAGAAATAATGAACAAACAGACAGCCTACCAAATGGGAGAAAATGTTTGCAAACTATGCATCTGACAAAGGACTAATATCCAGAGTCTGCATGGAACGCAACAAGAAAAAAACAAACCCATCAAAAAGTAAACAAAGGACATTAGCAGATATTTCTCAAAAGAAGACATACAAGTGACCAACAAACATGAGAAAATGCTCAACATTGCTAATCATCAGAGAAATGCAAATTAAATTAAAAATACAATGAGATACCATCTTATACCAGTCAGAACGGCTGTTACAAAAGATTAAAAAAACAAAACTAACAACATGTTGGTGAGGAGGTGGAGAAAAGGGAATGCCCATACATTGCTGGTGGGAATGTAAATTAGTATAGCCTCTATGGAAAACAGTATGGAGATTTCTCAAAGAAGTAAAAACAACTACAGTTCAACCCAGCAGTCCCAGTACTGGGTATATATCCAAAGGAAAACAGATCATTGTATAAAAGAACAAATCTGCATATGGCTGTTTGTCACGGCACTTTGTACCACAGCAAAGTCATGGAATCAACCTAAGTGTCCATCAACAGATGATTGGGTAGAGAAAATGTGGTTTATATATACCATGGAATACTACTCAGGCATAAAAAAGAATGAGATCATGTCTTTTGTAGCAGCAGGGATGGAACTGGAGGCCATTATCCTAAGTGAAATCACTCAGAAACAGAAAGTAAAATACCGCATGGTCTCACTTATAAGTGGGAGCTAAACAATGGATACAAATAGACATAAAGATGGAAATGTGGGGAAAGGGTGAGGGTGGGAGGAGAGTGAGGGATGAAAAATTACCTATTCTGTACATTATTAGGGTGGTGGGTACACTAAAAGCCGAGACTTCACCACTATACAATATGCCCATCTAACAAAACTGCACTTGTACCCACTAAATCTATAAAAAGAAAATAAGGTGGAAAACAGAATGGATTATCTAAGGTACCTTCACTCATATTGCTGGTTTTATCCATTGGGCCACATGTGTCCAAGGCTAATCTGGGTTTAGGTGGTGGCAGAGAAGTTTCCAGCAACAAGAGAACAAATCCCATTGTGCAGACAGACACCTTTCAAGTCTCTGCTTGTGTCTCATTTGCTACTACCATTAGTCAAGGCAAGTCTCATGGCCAGCCCAGAGTTTATGTAGGGGAGGATTACATAAGAGAATTACAAGGGCATGAAAACATAGGCCTGATTCATTGATGGTAATTACCATAACGAACTACCACTGACGCCACTCTGTTCTTCCTTCTATTATGAGTAAATGCTGCAAGAGGAAATATAAATAAGGGACGTAGTCAAGTTTAAAGGATGGAAAGATTTCTTATTTGAGTAAGAACACTCAGAGAATATTTTATGATGCCATTTGGGTTAGATTTCAGCAATATTTGCAAAATGATCTTCTAAATCTTTCATTGCTTCTACCTATATTAACTGAAATTTTTCTGTAAAGAACTTTTTGATATCAACCAGGGCTATTTGGTTATCCCAAATTTCAGTGCATACTTGCAAGGCAGGATAAAGACTTAATTTTTTTTCTTCGATTACTGTTAGAATAAGAGTTGGTACACTAGCTACTTCAGCAGTGATCATTGTGGTTTTCTGAGTTTTCGTTTGATTTTCTCTTTCTTGAGGAAAGGAAGTTCATAGATTTGAAAAACAAGTTACTTTTTAGAGCAGTTATAGGTTCACAATAAAACTGAGTGAAGGTTACAGAGATTTCCCATATACTTCCTGCCCCTACACATGCACAGACTCCCCCATTATCAATATTCCCCTCTAGAGTGGTATATTTGTTAGGATTTGTGAACATATATTGACATATCATTATCATTTAGAATCTGCAGTTTACAGTAGGGTTCACTCTTGGTGTTGTACATTCTGCTGATTTTGGGACAAATTTTTATGTTTCTACCATTATAATACCATACAGAGTACTTTCACTTACATACAAATCCACTGTGTTTTGCCTATTCATCCTTCCCTTCCCCTTAACTCTTGGCAAACATTGATCTTTTCACTTTTTTCCTAGTTTTGCCTTTTCCAGAAGGCATTTTCAGATTGGCTTCTTTCACTTTATATTTCACTTAGTAATATACGTTTAAGTTTCTTCATTGTCTTTTCATGGCTTAATAGTTCATTTCTTTTTAACGCTGGAGAATATCGTCTGGGTGTACTAGTAAGTTATTGATTCACGCACTGGAAGATATCTTGGTCAATTACAAGCTTTAGCTATTATGAATAAAAGCTACTTTAGACATCCGTGTCCACGTTTTGGTGTGGACAGAAGTTTTTAATTCATTCGGATAAATACCAAGGAGTATGATTACTGAATTGTATAGTAAGAGTATGTTTACTTTTGAAAGGAACTACCAAACTGTTTTCCAAAGTAGCTGTACCATTTTGTGTGTCCACCAGCAATGAATTCCTGTTCCTATTTCTCCACATCCTTGTCAGCATTTGATGGTGGTAGTGTTCTGGATTTTGGCCATTCTGCTAGGTGTGTTGTGGTATCCCATTGTTTTAATCTGCATTACCCTGATGGTGTATGCTGTGGAGCAACTTTTCATATGCATATTTGCCATCTGTATATCTTCTTTTGTAAGATGTCTGTCTATTAAGGTCTTTGCCTTAGTTTTTAATTAGATTATTTATTTTTTCCAAATAAATTTAAAAAATTGTTTGTATATTTTGGATAATAGTCCATTATCAGATTTGTCTTTTGTAAATATTTTTCTCCAGTCTATGAGTTGTCTTTTATTCTTGACAATGTCTTTTGAAGAGCTGACATTTTAATTTTAATGAAGTCCAGCTTATTAATTCTTTCCTGGATTGTGCCTTTGGTGTTCTACCTAAAAAAATAGTGGAAAACCACAGTCTTTTCTCCTATTTTATCTTCTAGGGTTTATAGTTTTGTGTTTTACCTTTAGGTTTGTGATCCATTTTGAGTTAATTTTTTTTTTTTTTGAGACGGAATCTTGCTCTGTCGCCCAGGCTATAGTGCAGTGGCATGATCTTGGCCCACTGCAACCTCTGCCTCCCAAGTTCTAGTGATTCTTCTGCCTTAGCCTCCTGAGTAGCTGGGATTACAGGCGCGCACCACCATGCCTGGCTAATTTTGTATTTTAGTAGAGATGGGTTTCACCATGTTGGTCAGACTGGTCTCAAACTCCTGACCTCGTGATCTGCCTGCCTTGGCCTCCCAAAGTGTTGGGATTACAGGCATGGGCCACTGCACCTGGCCTTGAGTTAATTTTTTAAAATTAAAATTAAAATATAATTATTTATTTTTGAGATGGAATCTTGCTCTGTTGCCCAGGCTGGAGTGCAGTGACGTGATCTTGGCTCACTGCAACCTCCACCTTTTGGATTCAAGTGATTTTCCTGCCTCAGCCTCTTGAGTAGCTGGGATTACAGGCGCCTGCCACCACACCTGGCTAATTTTTGTATTTTTAGCAGAGACAGGGTTTTTCCACATTGGCCAGGCTGGTCTCAAACTCCTGACCTCAGGTGATCTACCCTTCTCAGCTTCCCAAAGTGCTGGGATTACAGGCGTGAGCCACTGCACCTAGCCTAAATTTATTAAGACGGGTCTCACCATGTTGCCCAGGCTGGTCTTGGGCTCCTGGACTCAAGTGATCCTCCTACCTCGGCCCCCCAAATTGCTGGGATTGTAGCCATGAGCCACCATGTCTACCCTTGAGTTAGTTTTTATGAAGAATATAAGGTCTGTATTTAGATTTTTTTTTTTTGCATGTGAATATCCAATTGTTCCATTACCATTTGTTGAAAAGACTATTGTCTTAACCCATTTTTTTTTTCTTTTTTCTTTTTTTGCTGCTATTACAGAATCCCACATACTAGGTAATTTATAACGAAGCTTATTTGGCTCACAGTTCTGGATGCTGGGGTGTCTAAGCACACAGCACCTTTCTCTGGTGAGATCCTGTCTGCTATGTCATCTCATAGCAAATAGGAAGGGCAAGAGAGCAGGTGTGATGGAGAGCTTTGTTTTCTTTTTTTGAGACAAAGTTTTGCTCTTGTTACCCAGGCTGGAGTGCAGTGGCGCCATCTCAGCTCACTGCAACCTCCACCTCTCGGATTCAAGCGATTCTCCTGCTTCAGCCTCCTGAGTAGCTGGAATTACGGGCATGCACCACCACGTCCAGCTAATTTTGTATTTTTAGTAGAGATAGGGTTTCTGCATGTTGGTCAAGCTGGTCTCGAACTCCCGAACTCAGGTAATCTGCTTGCCTCTGCCTCTCAAAGTGCTGGGATTACAGGTGTGAGCCACCATGCTTGGCCGCGAGCTTGTTTTTATAACAAAGCCATTCCCGTGATAACTGATCCATGTTCACAATAATGGCAATCCGTTCATGAGGGTGGAACTCCCATGACCTAGTCACCTTTTAAAGGCCTCACTTCTCAATACTATTACATTTGCAATTAAGTTTCAACATGAGTTTTGGTGGGGACATTCAAGCAATAGCAACTATCTTTTCTTGTTGTATTGCCTTTGTTCCATTGTCAAAGATTAGTTGACTAACTCCTGGATTTTTATATTATGAACTCATGGATTTACATATAATTAGTGTGTTTCAGTCAATTACAGTCAATGTTTTTTGCTGATGTGAAAATGATCTCAGCTGTAGCTACTGGGAGTATCTTCAAGGTGACGTTTGTCATTTTGACAGGACCTTATTTGTGTTCAAAAAGCTTCCTTGCTTTTTGGCACAATAATATGTTTCAGATTTATCTTGTAAATTTCCCCTCCCATGTCTGGAATCAGCCATTTCTCTAGAAAATTCCTTTGAGTGGGGAGTGATGGTTAGAGACCATAGTATAAGCACTGAGGGTGCACTTTGCTTTTGGGTTGTCTTTGCTTTTAAGCTTTTGAATGGTAAGAATTATTGTTAAGAAACAAGGCCAGGCGTGGTGGCTCATGCCTGTAATCCCAGCACTTTGGGAGGCCGAGGCAGGCAGATCACAGGTCAGGAGTTTGAGACCAGCCTGGCCAACATGGTAAAACCCTGTCTCCACTAATTAGCTGGGTGCATGCCTGTAATCCTAGCTACTCAGGAGGTTGAGGCAGGAGAATTGCTTGAACTTGGGAGGCGGAGGTTGCAGTGAGCTGAGATTGTACCACTGCACTCCAGCTTGGGTGAGAGAGACTCTGTCTCAGAAAAAAAAAGAAACAAAAACCAAAATAATAATTCAAATTTAAGATATAAAATGTTTTTTTATTTATTTGATTCTGTATTTATATCATTTTTTCTTATACTGAATATCTTGGTTCTTAACATTAGCAAATGTTTTTGCTAAAATATGCATAAGTAGCTTTAAAATTAACAATATGAATCTTATGGCTAAGATTATTGAATTAATTTTACTGTTTCTTTTTTTAACAGTGTTTTTTTGGCTTTGTGCTATAACCCAAAAGGATATGTAGTAAAACTCTATGTTCTTAAATACTTAAAATAATTATTTTGTCTGTTTGGTAATGCCTGCAATATAATACTTATTTAGGTTTTAAAATTTTATTAAAATTAAAATTGTGACAAAATATACGTAATTTAAAAGATACAATTTTTACCATTTTTAAGTGTACAGTCCAGTGGCATTAAATGTATTCACAATGTTGTGCAATCATAACAACTAAACTCCATACTCATAAAACAACAACTCTTCATTCCTCCCCTCCCCTGAACCCACTGTAACCACAATTCCACTTCCTGTCACTATGAATTTAACTGTTCTAGGTACCTCATGTAAGTGGAATTATACGATAGTGATCCTTTTGTGTCTGGTTTATTTCACTTAGCATAATTATTTCTGCTTCATTCATGTTGCAGCATGTTATCAGAATTTTCTTCCTTTTAAAGGCTGAATAATATTTCATTGTGGATGTTTATACTACATTTTGTTTATCCATTCATCTGTTGGCGGACATTGGGTTATTCACATGTTTTAGCTATTGTGAATAATGCTGCTATGAACATTGGTGTGCAAATATCTGTTTTAGTTCATTTAGGCTTTAATTTTTGTTTGTTTGTTTGTTTGTTTGTTTTGAGACAGTCTCACTCTGTCACCCAGGCTGGAGTGCAGTGGTGTGATCTCTCATTGCATTGCAACTTCCACTTCCTGGGTTCAAGTGATTCTCCTGCCTCAGCCTCCCAAGTAGCTGGGATTACAGGTATCCACCACCATGCCTGGCTAATAGTTCATTTAGGTTTTAACTGAAGTTCTTGATAAATGAGGATATTATTGATTAAGCTGGAGAACATAGTGAAGAAAGTAAACTTTTTCCTAGGATGGTAAAGTGTTGAGATGAATAAAGAGTTTGGTTTGGTTACAATGCTTTGAGACATCCATTACTTGATTTCTTAGTAAACAACTAGAAATGTGGATGTAGAAGTATAGAGTGCTATATTAGGTTTCTTTTATAATCCAGGTGAGAGATGATGGCAACATGAATTAAGGTAGTGGCCAAGGAGAGGGAGAAAGGGGGATAGATTCAAAATGTATGTGGGCAGTTGAATTAACTTGGTGATTGGATGTGAAGGTTAAGGAATAGAGACGAGTAAGAGTGATGCCTTGGATCTAGGCAAAATGAGTGTGTGATGGTTCTGTAATCTGAGATGGAGAATGCAGATGGGTGAAAGGGTTGAGCAAAGATAAATGAATTTGGTTTTGAATAAGCTGACTTTGTGGTGCTCTCAAGGCATTCAATTAGATATGTTTGGCAAGACGGGAAAATATGAATTGGAAACTCAGCAAAGGTCTGGATTAGAGTTAGTGTTTTTATTATTGTCAGCAATGGTGATAATGAAAATTTAGGGAGTAAATGAATTTACCTAAACTATGTGATCAACTAAGAGGTCAAGTATGAAAACTCCCTGGGAACCCCTCAATTACTTTACATGAATTTTTTTTTGTGTGAAATAGTATGTGTTTTTTGCAAAGATACCTTCTTGCTTTATCTATATGTTATATTTTAGCTCTTAATAGTAGAAAAGGTTAGTGAGAGCCCTTTGTCTATCCATTTAGTATAAGGCTTGCATAATGTATTTAAAGCATTGTTCTTAAGGTCTGTGTATAGTAAATGACTTTTCAAACTTTTTGAATTTGTGAAAATCTTTCTAATTAATTTTTATGGTGGGATGAGGATGAAATAGAGTAACAAAATCAGTGTTGAAAGTTACATTTTAAGCCGGGTGCGGTGGCCTCAAGCCTGTAATCCAGCAGCTTTTGGGAGGCCTGAGAGCGGCGGATCACAGGTTCAGGGATCGAAACCGTCCTGGCGCTAACGGTGCAAACGCGCCCGTCTGCTACTAAAAATACAAAACCTAGCCAGGCGAGGATAGGCGGCGCCTGTAGCTCCACGCTACCTCGGAGGGCTCGAGCAGTTGAGAATGCGCGTAACCCGGAGCGGAGCTTGCAGTGAGCTGAGATCGGCACTGCACGCAGCCTGGGCGACGAGAGCCAGACTACTCCGTCTCAAAAAAAAAAAAAGAAAGCTTACATTTTATTTTATTTTTTATTTTATTTTATTTTGAGACAGAGTCTAGCTCTGTCACCCAGACTGGAGTGCAGTGTCGTGATCTCGGTTCACTGCAAGCTCCATCTCCCGAGTTCACGCCATTCTCCTGCCTCAGCCTCCCCAGTAGCTGGGACTACAGGCGCCCACCACCACGCCCAGCTAACTTCTTTTGTATTTTTAGTAGAGACGGGGTTTCACCATGTTAGTCAGGATGATCTTGATCTCCTGACCTCGTGATGCGCCTGCGTTGGCCTCCCAGAGTGCTGGGATTACAGACGTGAGCCCCCGCACTCGGCCCCGAAAGTTACATTTTATAAGAAATCCTTATAGATATCTTATAAATCAACAAGATTTTGAGTTGTATATTATTTAATTTCTAATACTTGTATCCTTTCCAGTTTTAGAAATAATTTTGCTTAAAGAAAATTAGCCAGGGCCGGGCATGGTGACTCATCCCTGTAATCTCAGCCCTTTGGGAAGCTGAGGCAGGTGGATTGCTTGCATCCAAGAATTTGAGACCAGCCTGGGCAACATGGCAAAACTCCATCTGTATAAAAAAAACACAAAAATTAGTTGGGTGTGGTGGCATGTGTCTATAGTCCCAGCTACTCAGGAGGCTGAGGTGGGAGGATGTCTTGAACCCAGGAGGCAGAGGTTGCAATGAGCTGAGATTGCACCACTGCACTCCAACCTAGTTGACAGAGTAAGACCCTGTCTCAGAAAAAAAAAAAAAAAGAAGAAAAGAAAATTAGTCAGATGTGGTGGCACTCATCTGTAGTCCTAGCTACTCAGTAGGCTGGGGCAGGAGGGTGGCTTGAGCCCAGGAAATTCGAGGCTATGATGAGCCATGATTGTGTCACTGCACTTCAGCCTGGGTCACAGAGTGAGATTTTGTCTATTAAAAAAAAAAAAAAGAAATATGTCTAAATTATACTCAGTAAACAACTAGTCTGCAATAGATAAATCATTTATTTCAAAAAAGTATTGGGTTGTTAAAACTTCTGTGACAGTGATATTTCTTTTTAAGATATTTCACGTAGTAAACAATAACAATTTTTCTCCTAGTAAAGTGCTGTTCTTTCTCACATTTGTGTTTGCTTCTTTGATAGTTTTTTGCAGATATTAATGCTGTTTTATACTGATCTTGTAGTATGAATTTGTTTTTTATCAGCAATCTAGGATATCCTATTTATTGCAGACATCTGTTCTTTTTTTTTTTTTTTTTTTTTGAGACAGAGTCTCTCTGTCACCCAAGCTGGAGTGCAGTGGCATGATGTTGGCTCACTGCAACCTCCGTCTCCTGGGTTCAAGTGATTCTCCTGCCCTGGGCTCCCCAGCAGCTGGAATTACAGGTGTGTGCCACCATGCTCAGCTATTTGTGTGTGTGTGTGTGTGTATTTTTAGTAGAGATGGGGTTTTACCATGTTGGCCAGGCTGATCTCTAACTCCTGACCTCAAATGATCTGCACGCCTTGGCCTCCTATTGTTAGGATTACAGGTGTGAGCTACCGCACCCAGCCAACGTCTGTTCTTATTTGAAGTAAATACTTTGAATACTATGTATTTTTTTCATAATTTCAAATATTAATATTGTATTATAATAAGAAATATATATTTGTTTTTTTTTCTTGTTTCTGGCATGGACTCCTAAAACTTTTGGAATTCCTTGAGTGATGGAGGTGAAAGGAGTGTCATTTGTCATTCATAATAAGTACCTTTTGGCAATAGCTGAGTTTATGCTAATAAGGTGATATTGATGGGCCCCTAGATAGCTTCAGGTTGGGGACTGGTTGCCATAGACACTAGCCACAAGATTAAGGATATGGAACTTTCATCCCTACCCTCTGACCTTCAGGAATAGAGAGGGGCTAGAGATTGAGTTAATCACTAATGGCCAGTGACTTAATCAATCATGCTTACATAATGGAACCTCTGTAAAAACCTTAAACAATGGTTTTGGAGATCTTTCTAGTTGTCGAATGCATTCATGTGCTGGGAAGGTGACATATCTCTAAATTCATGGAGACAGAAGCTCCTGTGCTTGGGACCCCTCCAGACCTTCCCTAACATACTGCTTCATCTGGCTATTTGTATCCTTTAAGATATCTTTTAAAGTAAATATAAGTAAAATGTTTCCCTGAGTTCTTTGAGCTGCTGTAGCAAATTATCAAACCTGAGGAGGGGAGTTGTGAGAGTTCCCCATATGTAGCCAAGGTAGACAAAAGTGTGGGTAACCTGTGGACCTTTTATTTGCTATTGGCGTTAGAAGGGGAGGGCAGTCTTAAGAGACTGGTCCCTTAGTCTGTGAGGTCTCTGCTAATTCCAGATAGTGTCAGAATTCAATTAAATTGTAGGACATACAGTTGGTGTCTGCAGAGAATTGGTGTGGAAAACTCAAACATTTGTTCAGAAGTATAGTGAATAGAGAAATAGTTTTGTTGTAGCTGGTTTTCCTTTAGTTGGTCTGTTTGGTTGTAGCTACTTAAACATTAATGATAAGTGCTTGATAATTAGAATTCTCTGGGTCTTCTTGTCAAGCCCAAATAGTTTTTTAAAAATGAGAAAACTTTTGGCCGGGTGCAGTGGCTCATGCCTGTAATCCCAGCACTTTGGGGGGCCAGGGTGGGCGGATCACCTGAGGTTGGGAGTTCAAGACCAGCCTGACCAACATGGAGAAACCCTGTCTCTACTAAAAATACAAAATTAGCCAGGGTGGTGGTGCATGCCTATAATCCCAGCTACTCAGGAGGCTGAGGCAGGAGAATCGCTTGAACCCGGAAGGCAGAGGTTGCGGTGAGCCAAGATAGCGCCATTGCGCTCCAGCCTGGGCAACAAGAGAGAAACTCCGTCTCAAAAAAGAAAAAAAGGAAAAAAAAAAAAAGAAAACTTTAAAAAGTAATATGACAACACTAACAAAAAATTATGGGTGGAAGTAGCTGGGTGGTTAATAAAATCATCTTAGCACAAATCTCATCTTTTCAGTAATATAAGAGGGAAAAGTAACAACAAAAAAAATCACCCTAACATGAAACTCATTGGTTTTATATGATTACCTTTTAATCTTTTTATGTGTGTATATGTTTATGTAATTGAAGTCATAATATATTCCAATGCTGTATTTACCTCTTTGGCAAATTCGGGATTTATATCATATACATTCTTTTCTTTCTTTTTTTTGTTTTTTCTTTTTTTTATTTCTCATAGTAGCTGTATCATATATCATATGCATTCTCATTTTTCTTTTTTTTTTTTGAGATAGAGTTTTGCCTTTGTTGCCCAGGCTGGAGTGCAATGGTGCTGTCTTGGCTCACTGCAACCTCCACCTCCCGGGTTCAAGTGATTCTCCTGCCTCAGCTTCCCAAGTAGCTGAGACTACAGGCACCTGCCACCATGCCCGGCTAACTTTTATATTTTAGTAGAGACGGGGTTTCTCCATGTTGGTCAGGCTGGTCTCGAATTCCCGACCTCAGGTAATCTGCCTGCCTCTGCCTCCCAAAGTGCTGGGATTACAGGCGTGAGCCACTGCTTCCGACTGTATTCTCATTTTTCTACATAACCTTCATACTTTATAACCTGCACACTTATCCCATTAATTGTCAAGACTATTGAACAGTTACGTCATAGTTAACAGTTTCTTCATTTTAACATATAGGTTACTTATGATTTATAAACTGTTACAAATAATGCTTTGGTTGGAATGCCCTCTCATCTCTACCTGGAAAAGCTCTGCTCAGATTTTGGGCCTAAACAGTGCATGGCAAGATTTCCAGCTTTTTTTTTTTTTTTTGAGACAGAATTTTGCGCCATTGCCCAGGCTGGAGTGCAGTGGTGCAGTCTTGGCTCACTGCAACCTCTGCCTCCCAGGTTCTAATGATTCTACTGCTTCAGCCTCCCGAGTAGCTCAGATTACAGGTACCTACCACCACGCCCAGCTATTTTTGTATTTTTAGTAGAGACGGGGTTTCACCCTGTTGGCCAGGCTGGTCTAGAACTCCTGACCTCGTGTTATGCCCACCTTGGCCTCCCAAAGTGCTGGGATTACACGCGTGAGCCATCGCACCTGGCCGGATTTACAGCTTTTTAAAGAGTTTCTATTCATTGCAAGAGATAGTTGCCTTGCCTGGATTACTAAGTTTTCACAGTGGGCCTGGCTTTTTATTACCTTGCACATCCAGGGCGATTTTGGTTCTTATTACTGAACTTAGCTGCCTCTACCTGTTTTAGGTTCCAGAATCCTGGATACTCTATGTTTCAATTTTATTTTTGGTCCATTGTGATACTTACCTTGTTTTTAAGATTGGTTCCATCTTAATAATATTTGAAATTCTTTTTTTTTTTTTTTTTTTTTTTTTGGAGACAAGGTCTTACTCTGTTGCCCAGGCTGGAGTAAAGTGGCATAATCACAGTTCACTGCAGTGTTGACTTCCTGGGCTGACGTGATCCTCCCACCTCGGCCTCCCAAAGTGGTGGATTACAGATGTGAGTCATTGTGCCCAGCCTATCACTTTAAATTTTTAGCATACATCATTCCAATCCCATTCTTTTTGCAAAATAAAACTTTTATAAGTGAAAAGTCAGAATGCTTTATATTGTTTATTTAGAGTTAATTTTATTGTTTTTGGGCTTCTCATTGAAATAAAGGAATTTTAGTGGCTTAAAAATAGAACAAGAATGAAGGCCGGGTGCAGTGGCTCACGCCTGTAATCCCAGCACTTTGGGAGGCTGAGGTGGGCGGATCATCTGAGGTCAGGAGTTTGAGACCAGACTGACCAACATGGAAAAACCCCGTTTCTACTAAAAATACAAAAAATTAGCTGGGCATGGTGGTGTGCACCTGTAGTCCCAGCTACTCGGGAGGCTGAGGCAGGAGAATCGCCTGAATCTGGGAGGCAGAGGTTGCAGTGAGCCGAGATCGTGCCATTGCACTCCCGCTTGGGCAACAAAAGTGAAACTCCGTCTCAAAAAAAAAAAAAAAAAAAAGAACAAGAAGTTCTTAGATAATTTAACAACAATCATGAGGAGTATACTTAAAATATGGGCATCAAAAACCCCTATCTTGTGAGGGTTTCCGTTTACTCCCTGTGCCTCTTGGGCTTTACTTAGGTACATTTACTAGGATTATTTTAGGCAAATTTGAGAAAGGGTATTTTTGGTGGTGATAATAGGATTTGTAGAAGTACCTTATTTCAGGTGGCCATGGTGGCTCACACCTGTAATCCCAGCATTTTGGGAGGCTGAGGCAGGAGAATCACTGGAGCCCGTAAGTTCGAGATGAGCCTAGGCAACATACGGAGACTTTATCTTTACAAAAATAAAAAAAGTACAATATTTCTTTGAATTACTTACTTCCTCTCAGTCAAGGAAAACCTTAGTGAAAAGCCATCTGGCATCTGGAAAAATAAAGTAAACAAATGGGGAAAATATAGTTCTTTGGAAGTATAACTTCCTGTTACCAGTATCTTTCATTATTCTTAATACCATCGTAGTGTGAAGCTATTGAAATGTTAATGAATCAAAAATGAATTTTTAGTTTTATAGAACGGTTCTTTATATTAAATATCCAATTTAGCCTGGACATGTTGTCTCATGCCTGTAATCCCAGCACTTTGGGAGGCTGAGGCAGGTGGATCAGTTGAGGTCAGGAGTTCGAGACCAGCGTGGCCAACATGGTGAAACCCCGTCTCTACTAAAAATACAAAAATTAGCTGGGTGTGGTGGCGTGTGCCCATAATTCCAGCTACTGGGGAGGCTGAGGCAGGAGAATCACTTGAACCTGGGAGGCAGAGGTTGCAGTGAGCCGAGATCATGCTGTTGTACTCCAGCCTGGGTGACAGAGCGAGACTGTCTCAAACAAAACAAAACAAAACAAAACAAAAACAAAAACAAAATTTAAGTGCTGTTTTAAAACGTTTTCGCCATTTACTTTTTGCCACATCCATGAATGTTTCATTAAATCCAGAACTGGCTTTTATTTATTTATAAATTCGTGTCTCAATTGTATTATTTTGGGAACAAATCTTGCTTTGGTGTTGGCAGGACTGTAGCTGATATGAAAACAAGAAAATTTTGTGGGCATTAAATGAACACAGTAAAAACATACTCTGGATAAATTTAGACAGTTTTAGAATGTTAGATTTTAGGAAAATTTAAAGGGACTGTGGAGACTGAGGCCTGCTGCTCCATACTGTACCAGGAAATCTGAGATTCCCTAGGCTGAGAAGAATTTGAGGACTTTTTTTCTGAAAGCCCTTGAATGCCTTTAGATAAATCGAGGGGAGAAATCTGAGATCAGTATTCCTCCTGTGTCTGTGATAGCTAAGGATACATCATTGGAAACAGTCAGGGTGTTAACTACCTTTTTAAAAAAATCATTTGACTTTTGGTCCCTTTTGTTGTGATTCCTTGTTTCTGCAAAGCTGGCTGGGATCAGCATAGTAGGTTAAAAAAAAAAAACAACAACAAAAAACTCAGTGACAGAGTTTAGGAATCTCTAATCGCCAAACATGTCACTAAGGACTTGAACCTGGGCCGGGTGCTGTGGCTCATACCTGTAATCCCGGCACTTTGGGAGGCCGAGGTGGGTGGATCACAAGGTCAGGAGATCGAGACCATCTTGGCTAACATGGTGAAACCCTCTCTCTACTAAAAATACAAAAATTAGCCAGGCGTGGTGGTGGGCGCCTGTAGTCCCAGCTACTCGGGTGGCGGAGGCAGGAGAATGGCGTGGTCCTGGGAGGTGGAGCTTGCAGTGAGCCGAGATCGCGTCACTGCACTCTAGCCTGGGAGACAGTGCGACACTGTCTCAAAAACAAGCAAACAAAAAAACAAAAAAACACTTGAACTTATCACCAAATACTCAAGATGCAGAAGATAAATTCCACCCAAGGGAGAATGACCCTCTGAAGAAAAGTTTGGAATCATTATCACAGCCATTGGAGGAGACACCCAAGAGTCATGTGGCTGAGGTTTCACAATATCCTGCTGTGCCTCCAGTCCAGAAAAGAAAGCTAGATCAACTTCCAAAAAAGCATAGGCATTTTAGGAAGATTGTAAGGACAAAGAAAATGAGACCGAGCAAGAGGAAGGAGAAAATAGAGGCCCACTGCTTCCTCTCCCCTAATTCTTCCAGCACCTTTGGTCTCACCACAAAGTGAAGAGACTAGATTAAAAGCTGACCCTGTTCAGTACCCAGGAAGATGATCCTGACTTTCCCAATGAGGGCAGATTACAGTGTCAGCAGGATGAATGTGCCTGTGTAATGCATCAGGAATGTCAAATCGAGCCCTGTGAGCTCTCAGTGGCTCAGGAACCCAGGCCTTCTGCCATGACATCCTTGGCATCACTGCTTTGATTATTTCACAAGCTTTGTCTGCTTGTCTAGAAAGTGGAAACTTCCCAGAAGAAGGGTCAGCAACCATGCTGAGGCAGGAGGTAGTGCTCAGGTTCCAAGACCTGGCAATAAAGTGCAACCTCTCTAAAGCCTGTAGCAAATTGAAGTTAGGCTGAAGTGGGATTTGATCTAGATAGGTGGTATCTAAAATTCATGTTTATTTCACTCATGTATTGGTTGGCTTAACCTTCTCTGACTTCTCTGAGGATGAAAGTCTTACAATTTCATCATTTTGGTTAGTGTCTCCTGATACTGACAACCAAATGGAGACTCCTCATATCCAGCTCCTCTCGTTTTTCTTTTTTTTTGCCTTTGGCCAGAGATTCATTTTGCATTCTTCATCTTTAGTACTTTATTGAAATTCTGCCACTTTCTACCTGTTTTCGATAAGCTTTGGTGTGGTGGTTGCTACTATTCTTGGACAGGATAGTTATTGCCTCCTCTATCTCTCAACAATGTTTCTTTTTTTTTTTTCTCATTAGTAAGGTGCCTCTTTCTGAACTGTGCCTCTGATGTTCTCTAACCATCTTTATTGAAACATAGGCTGGATGCAGGGGCTCTTGTCTGTAATCTCAGCACTTTGGGAGGATGAAGTAGGTGGAGGATCACTTGAGCCTGGGAGTTCAAGACCAGCCTGGGCAGCATCGTGAGACCTGTCTCTAAGAANTTTTTTGAGATGGTATCTCGCTCTGTCACCCAGGCTGGAGTACAGTGGCATGATCTCGGCTCACTGCAACTTCTGCCTCCCAGGTTCAAGCAATTCTCCTGCCTCAGCCTCCCGAATAGCTGGGATTACAGGTGTGCACCACCATACCCAGCCAATTTTTGTATTTTTAGTAGAGATGGGGTTTTACCATATTGGCCAGGCTGGTCTCGAACTCCTAACCTGAAGTGATCCACCCACCTCAGCCTCCCAAAGTGCTGGGATTACAGACGTGAGCCATTTCACCCAGCCATAATGTTCCTTCTTTGTCATCTTTAGTTGACAGAACCTCCCAGAACCCTGAGTTCTTTTGAGAATCCTAAAGAACATAAGTACTTTAAAAAAGGTTCAAGATCATTTTATTTCCACCTTGTCATGGCATGCTAGGTTAATACTCTATCCAGAATATGAAATAAAAGTTTAATCTTATACCCTTCTTTGAAGAAGTATGTTTAAGAAGAGTTTGGGAGTTTCTCTGTAGCTTTAATTACTGGTTGTTATTTTGTATTTGTTCTAGTTTCCCGATTTATTTAAAAATTTTACAAGTATATAGGCATACTTGTATATAGGCATATCTCGGAGATATTGCGGGCTTGGTTCTAGATCACTGCAATGAAACAAGTATTGCAACAAAATGAGTCACATAAATTCTTTGGTTTCACAGTGCATATAAAAATTATATTCACAGCATACTGTAGTCTATTAAGTGTGCAATAGCATTATGTCTAATTAAGTAGATACCTTAATTAAAAAATATTTTATTGCTGTAAAATGCTAACAATCGTTTGAACTTTCAGTGATTTGTAATCTTTTTTTCTTTGATGAGACAGAGTCTCGCTCTGTCACCCAGTCTATAGTGCAGTTGTGTGATCATAGCTCACTGCATTTTTGAATTCCTGGGCTTAAGTGATCCTCCTGCCTCAGCCTTCCTAGTGTCACTGGTAGAGGGTTGTGACTGCAGGTTGTCCAGGTTCTTGGCGTTTTGAATAAAGAATTGGGCAAAATGCCCAGCAAAGCAAAGAAAGAATGAAGCAACAAAAGAACGAAAGCAGAGATTTATTGAAAACAAAAGTACACTCCACAGTGTGGGAGTGGGCCTGAGCAGCGGCTCAAGGGCCTGGATGCAGAATCTTCTTGGGTCCAAATACTCCCTGGACGTTTCCCATTAGCCACTTCACGCTCACCTCATGTAAATGAAGTGATAGCCCACAATCAGTCTGGTTGGTTGCAGAAAGCAGCCAACCAGAGGCTGAAGTAAAATTACAGAGGTCACACTCCTGTGCAAACATCTGATTGGTTGCAAAAGGCAACCAATCAGAGCCTAGGGTGAAGCCACACAGTTATACTTCTATGCAAATGAGGAGTTGCCTGCAATCTGATTTGTTGTGGATAGCCAATTTCCCATCTGCCGTGCAGAAAAGGTTAAAGGGAGTAGCCTCTGGTCCTTTTGTTACTTAGGTGTGAAAGACCTACTCTGAGGCTACTCTGAGGCAGGAGGCAGAGGCTGGAGAATGGCATGAACCCGGGAGGTGGAGCTTGCAGTGAGCCGAGATTGGGCCATTGCACTCCAGCCTGGACAACAGAGTGAGACTCTGTCTCAAAAAAAAAAAAAAATTCAGTGATCCATGTGGTAAACAGATGTGCTATTAATTAGGCTTTCTCGCTCTATTTATAGAGCACAGAGTAGCATTAGCATAATTCTTAAGGGTCCTAGGAATTTCAGAACGGTATAAATGATCATTGGCTTGAACTTAAAAGTCATCAGCTACATTAACCCCTAACAAGAATTACCCTGTTCTTTGAAGCTTGGAAGTCGAAGCTGGGAAACCCAGTATTGATTTCTCTTCTCTAGCCATAGTAGTTCTAGATGACATCTTCTTCCAATAGAAGGCTGTTTTTTTCTGAATTGAAAATCTGTTATTAGACATCTACATCAGTTATCTTAGCTAGATCTTCTGGATAACTTGCTGCAGCTTCTTCATCACTTGCTGTTTCACTTTGCATTTTTATGTTATGGAGACAGCTTCTTTCCTTAAATCCCATGAACCAACCTCTGCTACCTTCAAACATTTCTTCTGCAGCTTCCTCGTCTCCGTCAGCCTTCGTAGAATTGAAGAGATGGCCTTTCTCTGAATTAGGCTTTGGTTTAAGGGAATGTTATGGCTGGTTTGAACTTCTATCCAGGTCACTAAAATGTTCTCAGCAATTTGTGCTCTTATCATTTGTGTGTTCACTGGAGTAGCACTTTTAATTTCCTCAGGAACTTTTTCTTTGCATTCACATTTGGCTGTTTGGCACAAAGGCCTAGCCTTTGGTCTGTTTCAGCTTTCCACATTTCTTCTTATTAAGCTTAATCATTTCTAGCTTTTGATTTAAAGTGAGAAATGAGCAGCTCTTCTTTTCACTTGAACACTTAGAGGCCATTATAGGGTTATTAATTGGTCTAATTTTAATATGGTTGTGTCTCAAGGAATAGGGAGGCTCAAGGAGAAGGGAGAGAGACTGGGAAATGGCCAGTGAGTGGAGCAGTCAGAACACACACAACATTTATCAATTAAGTTTGCCATCTTATATGGGTATGGGTTGTAGTGCCCCAAAATAATTGCAGTAACTTCAAAGATCATTCATCACAGGTCACCATAACAGATATGATAATAATAAAAAAGCTTGAAATATTGTGAGAATAAAAAAATGTGACACAGAGATACAAAATGAGCACATGCTTTTGAAAAAATGGCAGCAATAGATTTGCTTGACGGCAGAGTTGACATCAACTTTCAATATCTAAAAAGCACCACATCTGCAAAGTGCAATAAAGTGACACACAATAAAATGAGTATGCCTGTAAATAAATGTGCAGAGTATCTGCATGAGGAAAAAAAAAGGAATGCTGTCTATTCAACTGGAGGTTTGCTTATCTTTAACATAAAACATTTTTTTCAAGATAAAAGCAATTCAAGTGTGTATCTAAAATTCTGAAAAAAAAAAGTAGCAAAACTAAAACTGAAAACATAAAATGAAGATTCCTGTTTTACTACAGAAATCATTATTTGAATTTTGGAATATTTCTTTTAGTCTTTTTTCTTATATCAGTAGTTTTATATATAATTTAAATCATGTATATTTTTCCATTGTATGTAGTTTTTATAATCATTTTGATGAATATAGCATTATGAATTCATCCTTATTTGGCATTTAGGTTGAACATTTAGTAGTGATGTACAGGATGTTCACATCTTGAGGCAAATATGTAGTGAGGTGTTTTGAATCTTGGGTGATTGAGGGGCATTTCAGTGGAGATGTCTAACAGAGAAGGAGTATTGGTTAGTGATTAAGAGCCATACTGCTCTAATTAAAATCCCTTCTTCCCTTTATTACCCGTCTGACTTTGGGCAATTTACTTAGTCTCTATGCCTTGGTTCCCTCATGTGTAAAGTGTGGATAATGCTAGCATGTACCATATATATTTTTTGATGAGCATTATTGAGTCAGTTTTTGTGCTCTAAATCTCTTTTTACGCAGTGTTTTACTGTGTTTCAAATTCATCCAAAAAGCAATTTGATGTAAAAGTAACACCTATATTTTAATAAATGATAATGCTAAGTGATAAATGGTGCAGGAGGAAAAGACCTTTAACCCTCCAAAATGTGCCTCTGATGGTGTCATATCAATGACACCATCATATCAGTGTGCCTCTGATGGTGTCATATCAATGGAGATGGATGGTAATGACTGGTTTGAATGGTAGGTGATGGGGACTTGATAACTTGGGCTGCATTTGGTCTTTTTTGCACCACTTGAATCACTGTAGTTTTAGTTTGTGTAGAAAAGAGAGCATTGCCGGCTGGGTGCTGTAGCTCACGCCTGTAATCCCAGCACTTTGGGAGGCCAAAGCGGGGGGATCACTTGGGGTCAGGAGTTCGAGAACAGCCTGGCCAACATGGTGAAACCCTGTTTCCACTAAAGATACACACAGAAAAATTAGCTGGACATGGTGGCATGTGTCTGTAGTCCCAGCTACTCAGGAGTCTGAGGCAGGAGAATTGCTTGAACCCAGGAGGCAGAGATAGCAGTGAGCCGAGATCGTGCCACTATACTCCAGCCTGGGTGACAGAGCAAGACTCTTGTTTCAAAAAAAAGAGAGAGAGAGGGAAAGCATTGTCAAAGAAATCAGATCTGCATTTTAGTTCTGCATCTTCGGATTTTTTTGCCTTAACTTGGATCTTGAGAACTTTCTGATTTTTTTTTCCTCCTTGAGCTTACATCTTGAGGACTTTCTGATTTTTGTTAACAGTACAATGGTAGTCTGAGCATCATGGCTTACATCTGTAACCCCAGCACTTTGGGAGGCGGAGGTGGGCAGATTGTTTGAGCTCAGGAGTTTGAGACCATTTTGGGCAACATGGTGAAAGCTCGTCTTTACCAAAAATACAACAAAGTAGCTGGGTGTGGTGGTGTGTGCCTGTGGTCCCAGCTACTTGGGTGGCTGAGATGGGAGGATCACTTGAGCCTGGGAGGCGGAGGTTGCAGTGAGCTGAGATTGCACCACTGCACTCCAGCCTGGGTGACAGAGCAAGACCCCAACTCAAAAAACAACCAAAACAAAAGAGTACAATGGTGAACAAGTCACTTCCTACTCTAAATCTGTTTTCTTCTCTACAGAGATAACATCCATCTTATCTGTCTTAAGAGATGTCATTTTGATTAAATAAGATGTTTCGTGAAGGTGACTTGAAGACTTTGAAAAGCGTTGTATACATTTTATTAATTTAAAGTGACTGAAAATGAGAGAAATGCATATATAAAGATTTTGATACAGCATTAGGTATAGTCTTCCATAAAGGATACTGTTAGTGCTGTTATTATTGTAAAGACATCTACTTTTCTTATGTGAAAAGGTTTAGATTATTAAATGGCCTATGAATATATTGTTAATGTCTGCTTTTTTTCACCCTTCTGTTTGTGTTCCAGACTCCTGGGAGAGTTGGCTCTCAAGGTTCTGATTTAGATTCATCAGCAACTCCTATAAACACAGTGGATGTCAATAATGAAAGCTCTTCAGAGGTATGATAATAACTTGGCAATAAAATTCAATATTATTTAAGGGAAAATGAGCAAATATTTGGTGTAACAATTGGTGATTTGTTTAGGAAAATTTCTCATAAGTTTTTCTTATAAGTTGGAATGTGACTTTTGAAACATGCTTGTAACTGTATACCTGTACCTAGTTGTGAGACTGAGAAAGTGTACATTAAGACTCTGAAAAATAATATTGCCAATTTGTCTTTAATGCTAATGTCATCTCACTGAAGATTTTAAAATGTCTGTTTATAAAGAATTACAGGTTAATTAGTATCTATGTGTGTGTACTGTCATGAACTATTGCACTAAGGAAAAATTGGGTTATCAAATTTACATATTATTTACTATCTTCATGTATGACTTTGTAAGGACTTTTGTCTTTGATATTAAAGATATTATATTAAATATAAATACATTATATAAAAATGAATGCACAAAGTATTATAAATAAGTGAAAAAACCTCAAAAAATGTGAAAAGTCAGCTTTAGTTGCATTAATATTATTTTTAATAAATAAGTAATATTGGATGATTATAGAAAAAAAGGAGATAAGGAATGTGAAGAACATAACACTCACCCATAATACTGCCACGAAGAGATCAAGACGCTCACATTTTGCTCTGACACTTTTTGTCAGTTGCCCCTTTGAAGGCCTAGCTGTAGTCCTTACCCAGTCTTTTTTCTCTGCTCTCCTCCACCTCTTGGTTGACAAGTGTGTATTGTGCATACGTTTCTGGATATGTCCTCTTTCTGTCCATTCATCATTCTGTTTTGTCTCTCTCTGACCATCTGTTTAGTATTTGTCTCCATGTATATATATTTTAACCATAGTAAGATTTTACAAATTTGCGAGAGGGGAGGAGAAGTATCAGTTAGACTTTATTAAGAACAAATTTGAGGAAATGTCTTTAAGAAAAAGTTGGAAACTGTGATTGTGATATGATGAACTCAAAGGAATCTAGTAATAATTTAGTTGACCTCAGTCAGAACAACACCAAAAAACAATTCCGATGGGTATTGGTATTGTGCAGTGCTTGGCAATACTGTTAATATCGTATTAGTAGGATTAACTTCCTACTTTCTGAGATAGTTATTTTGTACCTTCTTTGTTTTGAAATCTGTCTCTTTTTAACCTTCTCTCAGTCACCTTATATATAACTGAGAAAATAGGAACTATTAGATAAATGTTCTTATTTTATCATACCTATGCCATGCCTGTTTTCTCTTACTTTATTACACTGAGAAAAAGTCCTTTTTATCAAATTTCATTCCTTTGTCTTGTTCTCTGGATTCCATTCTTTTCATTCTTAATTTATCCTCTCTCCCTCCTGCTACTTCACTTTTACCTCTACTTCATGTAATTCCCAATAACATACAAATTTGTTCCATATGATTCATATGAAAACAAATAAGAAAAGAACACCAAAAAATAAAAAATGAGAAAAACCAAAACCAAAATCTCTTTCTCTGACTTGAAATCCCCTCTTCAGATACCATCTGTTATTTGCTTTCCTTCAGAGCCAAACTTCTCTAATACGCTGTTTAGTCACTGGCTTCATATTTTATCTACTTAGATCTGTTATATCTTTTTAGTGAATTGGTGTTTAATAGTAGTGGAATAACCCCAGTTTTGTTTTGATTAGTATTTTGTGTATCTTCTTCTTTCTTTCTTTTCTTTCTTTTTTTTTTTTTTTTGAGACAGAGTCTCACTGTGTTGCCCAGGCTGGAGTGCAGTGGCGCAATCTTGGCTCACTGCAACCTCTGCCTCCCAGGTTCAAGTGATTCTCCTGCCTCAGCCTTCTGCATAGCTGGGATTACAGGTATGTGCTACCACACCTGGCTAATTTCTTTTCGTATTTTTAGTAGAGACGGCGTTTTGCCACGTTGGCCAGGCAGGTCTCGAACATTTGACCTCAGGTGATCTGCCTGCTTCAGCTTCCCAAAGTTCTGGGATTACAGGTGTGAGCCACTGCTCCTGAACTTTTTCTTTCTTTTCATTTTCATATTTTTTTGTTCCTTTTGTTTTAGGTGGGTTTTTTTTGTTTTTGTTTTTTGCAAAGAGCGTAACACGTGTCTTTTAACTGGGAAAACCCCTTTGAATTATTTTGGTTATTGGTGTATTTTGATTTATTTTTATTGCGCTTTGTACTTTCTCTTTATCCTGCTTTTCTGTTTCTTTTTCTCTTTTTGCCTTAGTTTGGATTTAACTTCCTTACTACACATTCTTTTCTGTGCTTCTGTAATACCACACTCTTCTGGTTTTTTTCCTACCTCTCTAGCTGTTCATTCTTATTTGCTGGCCCTTTGGTAAGCAACCTTCACGTGGTGGTGGAGTACATTGCTGGGGTTAGTCCTGGGTACTGCTACTAGTTTGGATATTATGCATTATATTCTGTTGATTTAGTGTTTCTTTTCTTTTTATGTTTTTGAGACAGTCTTGTTTTGTTGCCTTGGAGTGCAGTGACGTGATCTCGGGTCACTGCAATGTCCATCTCCCAGGATCAAATGATTCTCCCACCTCAGCCTCCTAAGTAGTTGGGATTACAGGCGCATGCCAATATGCCCTGCTAATTTTTTTGTGTTTTTAGTAGAGACAGGATTTCACCATGTTGACCAGGCTAGTCTCGAACTTCTGACCTCAAGTGATCCATCCACCTCGGCCTCCCAAAGTGCTGGGATTATAGGTGTGAGTCACCATGCCTGGCCCATTTTTGTTTCTTTTGTAACATACATAATGTCTAAAATACTTTTCTCTCCTTCTGTTTCAAGGACCTTTGAATGCTTTGATATGGATCACTACTTCCCAACTTATATTGTGGTTCAGTAGTTTAGATTTATCTTATTTTCTTTTATCTTCACAAATTAGAGGTTATTATTGTTTTTAGATTTATCCATGTGTTTACCAGTATAGTTGTTTACCATTCCTTGTTGCATCTTTGGCCTTCTACTTACAATTATTTTCTTTGTGTTATAGTACATCGTGTAGGATTTTTTAAAATGAGGACTGATTTGCCAGACTCTCAGTTTCAGTCTAAAATTTTATTTCATGCTCGTTCTTGAAACACGATTTTGCTAAGCATAAAATTCTACATACAGATCTGTTTTTTTTTTTGTCAGCACATTGAAAACTTCCATCTCTGTCTTTTTTCTGGGTCATATTGTTACTGTTGAGATGACTGTTTTTAGTCTATTTGGTTCTATTGAAGGGATCCTTTTCTCTACTCTTGTCGTTGTTTTATAAAAATTAATCAGCCAATCAATCTGTTCTAGTCTCTTTCTTTCATTTCCTGTTATATGTGTGTGTGTGTTTAATCCTGCTTGAGACTCATTGGGCTTTCTGTACACACCAATGTGTATTTGAAGTGTTTTGGAAAATTCTCGGTGATTATCTTTGACTGTTGCCTCAATTTTTTTCCGATATTGCCATATGAAACCTACATTAGATATACTGATGCTCCTCGATTTATGATGGGATTACATCTTGATAAATCAGTCATAAAGTCAAAAATTTTAAGTCAAACTATCCTAAGTTGGGGGCTTCCTGTATGTTAAAATTCTTCCCTTTATCATTTATTCTATTATATGTGTTTTATTATTTTTATTTTTATTTTTTGAGACAAGGTCTTGCTCTATTGCCTGGGCTGGAGCGTGGTCATAGTTCACTGCACCTCAAACTCTTGGGCTCAAGCAATTCTCCCAATCTGATGTCTCTAGTAGTGGGACTATAGGTGCACATCACTATGCCTGGCTTTTTTCTTTTTTTTTGGTAGAGATGGGATCTCATTATGTTGCTTAGGCTGATCTTGAAGTCCTGGCTTTAAGCAGTCTTCCTGCCTCAGCTTCCCAAAGTGCTGGAATTATAGGCGTGAGCCACTGCACCTCTCCTTGTTTTAGTTTTTAATTTTTTGGTTTTTGAGATGGGGTCTCCATCTGTGACTCTGGTTGGAGGCTGGTCTTGACTTCCTGACCTCAAGTGATCCTCCTGCCTTGGCCTCCCAAAATGTTGGGATTACAGCCATGAGCCACCGTGTCTTGTCTGTTTTGTATTTTATATCCTTCTTTTTTGTTTTTCATTTTGGATTAAAAAATGTATTATCCAATTAATTAAATCTTTCCTCAACTGTGGAGAATACCTGTGGTTTAATATGCCCATTAATTTTCATTTTAAGTGTCTTTTTTTTCATTTCTAGAAGTTTTTTCTTTCTTTCTTTTTTTTTTGAGATGAAGTCCCGCTCTGTCGCCCAGGCTGGAGTGCAGTGTCGCTATCTTGGTTCACTACAAGCTCCACCTCCCAGGTTCACGCCATTCTCCTGCCTCAGCCTCCCCAGTAGCTGGGACTACAAGTGCCTGCCAAAACACCTGGCTAATTTTTTGTATTTTTAGTAGAGATGGGGTTTCACCATGTTAGCCAGGATGGTCTCAATCTCCTGACCTCGTGATCCGCACGCCTCGGCTTCCCAAAGTGTTGGGATTATAGGCATGAGCCACGGCGACCGGCTTTTCTTTTCCTCCCTTCCTTCCTTCCTTCCTTCCCTCCTCCCTCCCTCCCTCCTTCCTTCCTTCCTTCCTTCTTTCCTTCCTTCCCTCCTTCCCCTTTCCTCCCTTCCCCTTCTCTCCCTCCCTCTCCCCTTCCCTCCCT
>NW_016804447.1:4247093-4297958 GCF_001698545.2 Rhinopithecus bieti | reverse complement strand
CTCCCCTCCCCTCCCTTCTCTTCCCTCCCTTCCCCTTCCCTCCTCTCCCATCCCCTCCCATCCCTTCCTGTCTGTGCCCTCCCTTCCTCTCCCCTCCCTTCTCCTCCCCTCCTGTCTCCTCTCCTCCCCTCTCCTCTCCTCCCCTCTACTCCTCTGCCCTCTCATCTCCTTCTTTCCCCTCCCCTCCCCTCTCCTCTCCTCCCCTCCTTTCCCCTCCAGTCTCCTCCCATCCCTTCCTTTCTCTTCCCTTCTCCTCTCCCCTCCCCTTGCCTCACCTCTTCTTTTTTTCACAGGATCTTGCTCTGTCACCCAGACTGGAGTGCAGTGGTGCAATCATAGCTTTCACTGCAGCCTCGAACTTCTGGCCTCAAGCAATCCTCCCACCTCAGCCTCTTGAGTAGCTGAGATTACAGGCATGTGCCACTATGTCCAGCTAATTCTGTTTTTTTTTTTTTTTAATTCGATCTTTCTTTTTCTTAGTTCCTTGTTCTTTGCTTCAATTTTCAAGCTTCTCTTTTATTTATTAAAAATTCAAATATGATTATTCTATATTTTCTGTCTGGTAATGTTTATAGCATTATAGTATTTGAAACTTTATAGGTTTGACTCTGTTGCTAGTTCTTTCTGTTGGACGTCACTCATAATGGCTTGTGGCTTGTTCTCTTGTATATTTTGTAAACTTTTTTCGATTGTGAATTTTTGTTCCTTGGAACTTTTCTTGTGGAAACTCTTTGTGGTCTATGCTGATGTTCTTTCAGAGAGGATTTGCTTTTGCCAGTGCTCAACATTATGTATTACAAAAATGTTATTACAGCCGACACTTGAATAACACAGGCTTGAACTGTGCAGGTCCGCTTACATGTGAATTTTCTTCCACCTCTGCCACCTCTGAGACAGTAAGACCAATTCTACTTCTTTCTTTTCCTTTTCAGCCTACTCAGAGACAACAAGGATGAAAAACTTTATCATGATCCACTTCCACTTAATGGATGGGAATGTTAGAGAGGTGCTGTTAACTGGGGACTGCTTGAAATTAAGCTCTGAGCTTGAAATTCTTCAGATTATATAACAGCATGCATTCTGACTACTAATCTAATTGAGGGCTCTTAGTGGTTATGGATTCTCAGGGGAAATTATTTTTTCCATATGCCACCAATACTAAGGTACAGACAAGGTCTTGGTTGGTCTCTCTCTCTGTCTCTCTGAGGTTTGTTTCCTTTTTACCTTAACATTGAGTTTGGCCTCCTACCTTGGACAAGCTCTAGGTTTTAACATTGTGCCTTTAACAGCTTCTAAGTGGAATTGGAAATATCATGGTCTCCAGGACATTAAAGAAATAAACATTAAAGAAATACTTTGGTGCTATTTATATAATATTTTATATTTTATAATATGTAGTTGACCCTTGAACAATTTGGGTGCCAACCTCCTGTGCAGCTGAAACCTCCTGTGCAACCTCCTGTGCAGCTGGGGAGTCACTTTTGACTCCCCAAAAACTTAACTACTAATAGCCTACTGGTGACCAGAAGCCTTACCTATAATATAAACAGTTGATTCACATATTTTGCATGTTATATATATGTTATATACTGTATTCTTTTTTTTCTTTGCACATTAAAAAAAAGACATTTATTCAGCATCATGATCAGACTATTACATTTAGCAAGCAACAGCATGGATGCAAAAAAAAAAAAAAAAAACTACATTAAAACCCTTTGTTGGAATGCTTTACACTTTGCACAGAACAGAAATTAAAATGACTTGTTACACAATTAGTCACAAATACAGTCCTTGAGTTTTTTGCCCGTATCCGTGAGAATCTGTCTAAAACAGGTCTTCTTTGTAGTGGCTAGGCCCTGCCACCACTGTGCTTGGCTGAGTTCACAAATCTGTTGTAACCTGTAGCTTCCCTGTCACTTCTCTGGCTCTCCTCTCCTGCTAAGCTTTGTTTCCTAATTAAAATCTCCTGCCACTGCCATAGCTACTGCTGCTACTGGAACCACCTTAGCCACCTTGGTTTCTTGGTTGGCAAAGTATTGGCCTCTACCACCATAAGGGCCAGGGCTTCTGTCCCCAAAGTTTCCTCCCTTCATGGGTCCAAAATTTGAAGACTGATTGTTGTAATTGCCAAAATCATTGTAGCTTCCACTGTCTCCAAAATTGCTTCCATCATTACCAAACCCATTATTGCCATCCCCACTGCCACCATATCGACCACTACCACTGAAGTTTCTTCCATTACCAGAGTTGTCATTCCCACCGAAACCACCTCCACGACCACCACCAAAGTTTCTAGAACCACTTCAGCCTCTTTGGCTGGATAAAGCACTAGCCATCTCTTGCTTTGAGAGGGCTGTCCTAACTTCACAGCTGTGGCCATTCACGGTATGGTGTTTCTGAATGACAGTCTTATCCACGGAGTCATGGTCGTCAGAGGTTACAAAGGCAAAGCCCCTTTTCTTGCCACTGCCTCAGTCAGTCATGATTTCAGTCACTTCAATTTTCCATACTGTTCAAAATAATCTCTTAGGTGATGTTCTTCAGTGTCTTCTTTAATGCCACCAACAAATATCTTTTCACAGTTAAGTGGGCACCTGGTCTTTGAGAATCTTCTCTTGAGACAGCTCTCTTTGGTTCCACAACTCTTCAATCCACCTTGTGTGGCCTTGCGTTCATGGCTGCATCTACCTCCTCCACAGTGGCACATGTGATGAACCCAAAGCCCCTGGAGTGCTTGGTGTTTGGATCTCTCATTACCACATAGTCTGTGAATGTTCCCCATTGCTCAAAATGGCTCCTTAGGCTCTCATCAGTTGTTTCAAAGCTCAACCCTCCAATGAAGAGCTTCCTCAGCTGTTCAGGCTCTTTAGGAGATTCTGACTTAGACGTGATAGAAGGGAGAAGAGAGATTTTAATGATGCTTCTTCGGCGGCGTCCACGGGCAGAAAGGAGCAAGCTGATGAATGTGTCTCACTGTATTCTTACAATAAAGTAAGATAGAGAAAAGAAAATGTTATTAAGAAAATCATGTGGCTTATGTAGAAGAATGAAACTGGACTCCCTACCTTTCACCATATACAAAATTTAACTCAAAATGGATTAAAGATTTAAATATAAGACCTTCAACTATAAGAATCTTAGAAGAAAACCTAGGAAACATCATTCTGAACATTAGTGTTGGGAAAGAATTTATAACTAAGTCCTCAAAAGCAATTGCAACAAAATCAAAAATCGACAAGCAGGACTAATTAAAGAGCCTCTGCACAGTGAAAGAAACTATCAATAGAGTAAAGAGATAGCCTGCAGCATGGGAGAAAACATTTGCAAACTGTGCAGCTAAGTTTGCAGATATCAAAGGTCTAATATCCAGAATCTGTAAGAAACTTAAATGGTTGAACAAACAAACAAACAAACCAAAAAAAAAACCCATTAAAAAATGGTCAAAAGACACAAACAGGCACTTCTCAGAAGAAGATATACAAGTGGCCAAGAAGCGTGACAAAATGGTCCGCATCTCTAATCATCAGGGAAATGCAAATCAAAACCACAATGAGATACCATCTCACACCAGTTAGAATGGCTATTATTAAAATATCAAAAAACAAATGTTGGTGAGGCTGCAGAGAAAAGAGAACGCTTGTACATTGTTGGTGGGAATGTAAATTAGTTCAGCCACTGTGTAAAAAAGCAGTTTCGAGATTTAAAGAACTTAAATAAGACTACCATGCAACCTAGTAATCCATTACTGAGTATGTATCGGAACAAAAACAAACCGTTCTACCAAAAAGACATGCATTTGGATGTTCATTGCAGCACTATTCACAATAGCAAATAAATGGAATCAACCTATGTGCCCATCAGTGGTGGATTGGAAAAAAAAATATGGTACATATACACCACAGAATACCATGCAGGCATAAAAATAACAAAATCATGTTCTTTATAGCAATATTGATGCAGTTAGAGGCTATTATCCCAAGTAAATTAACACAGGAACAGAAAACCAAATACTGCTTGTTCTCACTTATAAATGGGAGCTAAACATTGGGTACTCATGGACATAAAGGTGGCAACAATAGAAACTGGAGACTACTAGAATGAGAAGGGAAGGAGGCAGGCAGTGGTTGAAAATCTGACTGTTGGGTACTATGCTCAGTACCTGGGTGACAGGATCATTTGTAACGCAAACCTCAGCATCATGCAATATACCCAGGTAATGAACCTGCACATATACCCTCTGAATCTAAAATAAAAATTGAAAAAAAAAAAAAAATGGCCAGGTGCGGTGGCTCATGCCTGTGATCCCGCACTTTGGTAGGCTGAGGTGGGCAGATCACCTGAGGTCAGGAGTTTGAGACCAGCCTGGCCAATGTGATGAAACCTTGTCTCTACTAAAAATACAAAAATTAGCCAGGCATAGTGGCATGTGACTATAATCCCAGCTACTCGGAAGGCTGAGGCAGGAGAATCACTTGAACTCAGGAGGCAGAGGTTGCAGGGTTGCACTGAGCTGAGATCGCTCCACTGCATTCCAGCCTGGGTGACAGAGTGAGACTTTGTCTCAAAAAAAAAAAAGAAAAGAAAAGAAAAATCATATGATCTAGAAAGATTCCATAGAGCCAAAAAAGAAAAAAGAAAAGGAAAGTCATAACAAAGAGAAAATATATTTACTATTCTTTAAGTGGAAGGTCATAAGGGTCTTCATCCTTGTCTTTATGTTGAGTAGGATGAGGAGGAGGAAGAAATGGAGTTGGTCTTGCTGTCTCAGAGGAGGCAGAGGTGGGAGAAAATCCATGTATAAGTGGACCCACACAGTTCAAACTTGTGGTGTTCCAGGGTCAGCTGTAATAATATATAATATATATAATACATAATGTAATAAGTGATATTTTATATCATTTCATTGTTTTCATCAGGACAGTTCAGACTGTTGAGTACACCATATTGCTAGAAGCAAATGTCTTTGTTTATTGTTTATCCCATTCCAATTTGGCTTCCATCCTCAGTTTTTCCACTGAAACTACTCACTAGTGGCCTATATTTTACTAATTCTCATCTTTACTTCTTTATCTTCATCTTACTTTGCTTCCTAGAAGCATGTAGTCCAGTCAACTCTTGCTGTCTAATGCAGTCTTTCTTGTGCTTCTCTGATACCTCTCTTCTGGTGTTTTCCTACCTCTCCAACTGACCTCCAGATGTTGTAGTATCTCATTACTTCACTGCCTTTCTTTCCCTCTTTCTTCCTTTCCCTTTCCCTTTCCTTTCCTCCGTTCCTTCTTTCCCTGTCCTCCTCCTCTCCATCTCACTCTGTTCCCCAGGCTGAGTGCGGTGGTGTGATCACTGCTCACTGCAGCCTCAATCTCCCAGGCTCAAGTGATCTTCCTACCACTGCCTCCCGAGTAGAGTAGGTAGCTGGGACCACAGGCACACATCCCCATGGCCCTGCTAATTTTTTTTTTTTTTTTTTCATAGAGATGCGGTCTTGCCATGTTGCCCAGGCTAGTCTTGAATTCCTGAGCTCAAACAATCCACCTGCCTCGGCTTCCCAAAGTGCTGGGATTATAGGCATGATCTACTACACAGAGCCCCTTTTCTAAAAAGCCAGTTAGATTTAGCAGTGGGAGGACTAACTCTTGCCTGATCTTGTGCCTGGAGAGAGCAGACTTTTCTTGTTAGCATGGTCTGGTGTTTCCAGATTGCTGGCTTCTCCAGTATTCATTTCAGAATATATGAGGCAAAGAACTCATCAGTCTGTCATTCCTTGGCTGAGATCACTAACTGGTCTGCCTTCCTCTCTGTATCTTTCAGCATCTTCTTACATTTGTTTTGTATATAATGTCCATGAATTTTAGCTGTACTTGGCAGAAGGAATAAGGAAAAGTACATCTATGCTATTTTTTCTGGAACTGGAAATGTACCTATTTTAAAAATTAAGCCAGGTGTGGGTAGCTGATGCCTGTAATCCCAGAACTTTGGGAGGCCGAGGTGGGCTGATCAGGAGGTCAGGAGATTGAGACCATCCTAGCTAACATGGTGAAACCCTGTCTCTACTAAAGATACAAAAAAATTAGCTGAGTGTGGTGGTGGGTACCTGTAGTCCCAGCTACTTGGGAGGCTGAGACAGGAGAATGGTGAGAACTGGGAGGCAGAGCTTACAGTGAGCCGAGATTGCACCACTGTACTCCAGCCTGGGCGACAGAGTGAGACTCCATCTCAAAAAAAAAAAAAAATTAGCCAGGCATTGTGGCATGTGCCTGTAATCCCAGCCACTTGAAAGGTTGAGTCAGGAGAATCGCTTGATCCTGCAAGGTGGAGGTTGCGGTGAGCCGAGATTGCACCACTGCGCTCCAGTTAGGGTGACAGAGTGAGACCACAACTCAAAAAAGAAAAAAAAAATTGGATTATCTTTTTATTATTGAATTGTAAGACTCTGTACTGGGTGCAAGTCATTTGCATTTGCCAGTGTTTTCATTGCCTCCTGTGTTTACCGTGTGGTGAAGGAGGGATTTTGCCCTAGGGTTATGGGAATGGCTGAACACATGACACAGGACAGTTGAGATCAACAGCAGTATGTTAGTTACATATGTTTACAGCCTAGGGGAGAAGGACACTACATGCCATGCATGGCTACATGAAGATTACATTTGGGAACAAAATGAACAACCAGGGGCTGTGGGAGGCAGGCTTGGTAGTATCAAGAGGCTGGCATACCTTCTGGTTCCTAAAGAAGGATATGATTGGATTGTTTGGATAAGTGTGTGGGCTGTCAGGGGACCAGGACATGGAAACCCGCTATGTAGGGATAAGCAGGCACTGTGCCTGGTCCCTGTGATCAGAAGGGCTGTTTGAGTAGGCAGCTTTATCTGTGGGAGCAGAATGGGGAGGCAAACTTGTGATTAGGCCATTTGAGGCCCTCCCAGTTTCAACAGATGTCAAGGCAGGACACAGTATCGGGTCTTAATTTGGGTCAAATATTAAATAGAATTGGGGAGAGTAATTATTTTACTTTGTGAACTTAGGGGAATAGCATTTAAGGTTTTTACCACTGAGAATGATGGTAGCCATGAGTTTTTTCTGATCAGCTTAAGGATGCTTTCTAGTTTTCTGAGAGCTTTTCCCCTTCCCTCCCTCCCTCTCTCCCTTCTTTTCCCCTCCCCCTTCTATTTGAATGAATTTTGAATATTGCGAAATGCTTTCCCACATCTATTGAGATGATAATATGATTTTCTCCTTCCGTTGTTTTGATGAATTTACATTGATTTTTGAATGTTGATCTACTCGTGTTTCTAGGATAAGCTCCACTTGGTCTTGCTGTGTTTTTATTACTATTTTAATACAGGTGGAGCATCCCTAATCTGAAAATTCAAAATCTGAGATGCTCCACAACTCCAAACTTGAGTGCCGAAATGGTGTTCATTTCAGATTTTGGATTTTTTGCATTAGGATGTCCAAGTATCATGTAAATATTCCAAAAAAAAAAAAAAAAAATCCAGAATCTAAAAGTGTCTCAAGCATTTCAGATAATGGATACTCAGCCTGTATACTGCTAGATTTCATTTGTTTATATATTTTTGGGGGACCTTTCATTTGGTCATGAGGGATATCAGTCTGTAATTTTCTTTTTTGAAATGTCTTTGGGCCGGGCGCGGTGGCTCAAGCCTGTAATCCCAGCACTTTGGGAGGCCGAGACGGGCGGATCATGAGGTCAGGAGATCGAGACCATCCTGGCTAACACCGTGAAACCCCGTCTCTACTAAAAAATACAAAAAACTAGCCGGGCGAGGTGGCGGGCGCCTGTAGTCCCAGCTACTCCGGAGGCTGAGGCAGGAGAATGGCATAAACCCGGGAGGCGGAGCTTGCAGTGAGCTGAGATCCGGCCACTGCACTCCAGCCTGGGTGACAGAGCAAGACTCCGTCTCAAAAAAAAAAAAAAAAAAAAAAAGAAATGTCTTTGTCAGGTTTTGGAATCTGGGTTTTCGTGGCCTCATAAATTAGGAGACATTCCTTCCTATATTTTCTGAAAGAAATAGGCACTAATTATACCTTGAATGTTTGCTAGAATTCACTAGTAAAACCATCTGGGCTTGGAGCTTTCTTTTTGGGAAGTGTATTATTACTCAGATTCTCCGTTTCTTTTTCAGTCAGTTTTGGTGAATTGTGTTTTTAAGGAATCTGTTATTTCATCTAATGTGTTGAATTTATTGGCATAAATGTTTAGAGCATCTGTAGGGATAGCCCATGATTTTGGTAAGAGAGAAAATATTTTATCTTTTTCTTTCTTTCTTGATTATTCCTTTTAGTTTATCCATTTATTAATTTTAAGATAGCCAACTTTTGACTTTGTTAATTTTCTGTCTTTTGCTTTTCTCTTTTATTGGTTTCTGCTTTTATATTTAATTTCCTCCATCTACTTACTTTGGATTTAGTTTGCTTATCTTTTTTCTAGATTCTAAAGGTAGAAGGTTAGGTCTTTAATATGCATTTTAAATTTAATATTTGTCCTAAATTTAATGTGTAAGTTAAATTCTTGCCCTCCACCTTTTCCTGCCCCAACATTCAACTTGCTATTCTTTTAGCCATCTTAGAAAGCTGAAAATTGTAGAAAATCTCAGATACTGAAGCTAAGGATTTCAGAGCAAACTTGATTCTTCCTTTTCCTTAGTCATCATATTCAGTACATGATAAATCCTATTCATTTTAGCCCCCAGATATATCTTCAGTCCTTTCCTCCACCCTTTTTTTTTCTTTTTTTTTTCTTTTTTGTTCCAAAGGAAGCTGTGTAGAAATTTAATTTTTAATTTTCTTGTAGGAAGGGGTCTTGCTATGTTGCCCAAGCTGGTCTCAAGCTCTTGGCCTCAAGCAATCCTCCCACCTTGGCCTCCTGAAGTGTTAAGATTACAAGTGTGAGCCACCATGCCTGGTCTTATCCTCTTCTTTCTATTTCTGCTGCCACCCTCGTCTTTCACCTAGATGATCACAAGGGTGTATTATCCTTATCATTTTAGGTCACTTCTCCAAAGAGCAACCAGAAGAACTGGAATCAGATCAGGCCATTCCCTGAATTAAAATCTTCATTGGCTTTAGGAAATGCCTGCTTCCAGCTTCTGCTGGAGGCTATGCTTCCCAGCAAGAAAAGAAAAAAAATATTCATTGGCTTCCTGTTATGCAAAATAAATTACGTTATATCTTATCATGGTCTGTAAGGCCCTGCATATGTGGCCTCTACCTACCTATCAAATCTCATCTCCTAGGCTGAGCGTGGTGGCTCATGCCTGTAATCCCAACACTTTGGGAGGCCCAGGTGGGCAGATCACAAGGGCAGGAGTTCGAGACCAGCCTGACCAACATGGTGAAACCCCATCTCTACTAAAAATACAAAAATTAGCCGGGTGTGGTGACACGCGCCTGTAGTCCCAGCTACTCAGGAGGCTGAAGCAGGAGAATCACTTGAACCCAGAAGGTGGAGGTTGCAGTGAGCCAAGATCATATCACTGCACTCCCGCCTGGGTGACAGAGCAAGACTTTGTATCAAAAAAAAAAAAAAATTTTAATTTTAGTTCAGTTATTACCTCCTCAGAAAACCTTTTCTATTGAAATTGCTTAAGCAATAATTTTAATCCATTTTGTTACTGCCTTAACATAGACTACCATCAATCTTTAACTGTCACATATTATTGTAACTGTCCTCCTTTTTTTTTTTTTTTTTTTTTTTTTTTTTTTTTCTTCCTTTTTGTGGAGAATGGGGTCTCACTATATTGCCCAGGCAGGTCTCGAACTCCTGGGCTCAAGCTATCCTCCCGCCTCTGCCTCCTTGAGAGCTGGGATTATAGGCGTGAGCCACTGTGCCTGGCCTATGCTTATGTTTTGTTTGTCTTTTCTTTTTTTTCCTATCCTCCTTTTATCTGATGTTACCCACCTCCTATCTCCTCCCTCTTCCAATTGAATCTATTCTTTTAAAATATCGCTAGGATTTTATGATGCCATTTTCCTGGTTAAAACCCAGGTTAGGCCAGGAATGGTGGCTCATGCCTGTAATCCCAGCACTTGGATGCCCAGGCTTGCGGATCAGTTGAGGCCAGGAGTTTGAAACCAGCCTGGCCAACATGGAGAAACCCTGTCTCTACTAAAAATACAAAAAAAAAAAAAAAAAAAAATTAGCTAGACATGAACGCCGCATGCCTGTAATCCCAGCTACTCGGAAGGCTGAGGCATTAGGATTTCTTGTGCTTGGGAGGCAGAGGTTGCAGTGAGCTGAGTTCGTGCCACTGCACTCCAGTCTAGGTGATAAAGCAAGACTCTGTCTCAAAAACAAAACAAAAAACAAACAAAAAACAGCCAGGTTAATGGTTTTCAATCAATTGTCCTTAGAATAAAGTCTAAATTCTTTAGCTTGTTCTAGAAGTTTTTTGTTGTTGTTTATCTTCTTTTTTTTTGGTGATCTGCTTTCTTTTTACTTCTATAACTTCATTTCTTCTCATAGTCTTCTTGATACTTTTTGATCCAGGCATACTGAATTCTCTCTCTGTTTTTACAGTGCACCAAGTTTTTTCTTTTCTCTGGGGCTTTTCCATAAGCTAATCTCTGTATCTCACCTGCTTATCTTGGTAAGTTCAGACTGCTAATACAAAATACCACAAACTTAGTAGCTTATAAACTGTAGAAATTTATTTCTCATAGTTCTAGAGGATGGGAAGTCCAACATCAAGGTGCTGGCAGATTTGATGTCTAATGAGGGCCCATTTCCTGGTTCATAGATGGTGTCTTATCCCTGTGTCCTCATGTGGTGGGATGGGTGAAAGAGCTCACTTTTACCCATTAGTTAGGACAAACTAAAAAATATTTATCCTGGTGGAGCTTACATTCAACCGGGTGGAAATAGGCAAAAATAAAAACATACTAAACATACTAAACATGTATTGGCCAGGCATGGTGGCTCACGCCTGTAATCTCAACACTTTGGGAGTCTGAGGTGGGAGGATCGCCTAAGACCAGCCTGGACAACATAGGGAGATGCCGTCTCTACAAAAAATAAGAAAGAAAATTAGCCAGGAGTGGTGGCATGCAGCTGTACTCTCAGCTACTCTGGAGGCTAAGGTGGGAGGATCGCTTGAGCCCAGGAGTTCGAGGCTGCAAGGTTACCATGATTATGCCACTGCACTCCAGCTGGGATGATAGAGTGAGACCCTGTCTCAAAAATAAATAAATAAAAAATATATCAAGTTAGACAGTTGGTGTTATTGAAAAAAATAAAGTAGGAAAGGGGGCATATAAAGTGTTCTTGTTGGCTGCAATTTTAATTAGTTATCAGGGAAGACTTCTCTGAGGAGGGGATAACACAAAAAGAACTGAAGGAGGTGAGGAAATGAGTCACGTGGATTTCTGGGGCAAGTATTTTTCCAGGTGTGTGGAACAGCAGGTCTCTAAGGTGGGAATATGCCTGTCACGTTGAAAAAGCAACCAGGAGGCTAGTGTAGCTCTAGCATAGTGAGCAAGGGGGAGAATGGGTCAGTGATCAGTCCTGCCTCTTGTAGGGCCTTATAGACTATTATACAGACTTTAGTTTTTAACTGTTACTGTGGTAGAAAGCTATGGGATAATTTTAAGCAAGGAAACGACAAGATTTGATTTGCATTTTTATGGGATACACTCCAGCTGCTGTGTGTTAGTGGGGTAAGCGTGGGAGCAAAGAGAGTGTTAGGAGGCTATTATAATGATCTATGTACAGTGTGATGGTGACTTGGAGCAGAGTAGTAACAGAAGAGGTGCTGAGGTTCTGGATGTATTTTCAATGTGGATCTAATAGGATTTTCTGATTAGTGGGGCATAAAATGTAATTTTTTCTTTTTTGAGGCAGAGTATCACTCTGTCGCCCAGTCTGGAGTGCAGTGGCGCGATCTCAGCTCACTGCAATCTCTGCCTCCTGGGTTCAAGCGACTCTTCTGCCTCAGCCTCCCGCCACCACGCCCAGCTAATTTTTGTATTTTTAATAGACTATTGGCCAGGATGGTCTTGATCTCTTGACCTTGTGATCCGCCTGCCTCGGCCTCCCAAAGTGCTGAGATTACAGGCATGAGCCACTGTACCCTGCCTAAAATGTCATTCTTTTAGGTAATTTTTTCAGAGAGTCTATAAGCTTCTTGAGGGTGAAGACCTTGTCTTATTTATCATTGTATTCTTAGCACCATACCACAACAGCTAGAACATAGTAATCACATGTCCATGTGATTTTAAAACTCATATAGTACTTAAAATTTATTTACTTTTAAATGGACACATTTTAATTACACCTAGTTGCGGGATACATTTTAATGTTCAATGCGTATCTATGTTGTATAATAATCCAATCAGTGTAGTTAGTGTATCCATCACCTCATTCATGTGTCATTTCTTTGTGGTGAGAGCATTCAGAAGACTCTCTTTTAGCTATTTTGTGATATATAATATTTCACTGTTAACCACAGTTACCCTATTGCGAGGTAGAATACCAGCAAGTAAATACTTGTTGAATGAATGACTGTATATGGAAACTTAACAGTGAACAAACAAGAGTAAAGTAAAAGCCAACCTAAAGCTATGGTGGCAGTAACAAAACAGCCGGGCATTGTGGCTCACGCCTATGATCCCAGCACTTTGGGAGACTGAGGCGGGTGGATCACCTGAGGTCAGGAGTTCAAGACCAGCTTGGCCAACATGGTGAAACCCCGTCTCTACTAAAAATACAGAAATTAGCTGGGCGTGGTAGCAAGCACCTATAACCCCAGCTACTCGGGAGGCTGAGGCAGGAGAATCACTTGAACCTGGGAGGCCGAGGTTGCGGTAAGCTGAGATCGTGCCACTGTACTCCAGCCTGGGTGACAGAGGGAGACTCTGTCTCAAACAAAACTAAACAAATGACGCATATTTTTCTTTTTCTTTTTTCTCTTTCTTTTTTGAGACAGGGTCTCACTCTATTGCCTGGGCTGAAGTGCAGTGGTGTGAACATGGCTAACCACAGCCTGGACCTCCTGGACTCAAGTGATCCTCCCGCCTCAACCTCCCTATACCTGGGACTATAGTTGCACACCACCATGCCTGGCTATTTTTTTTTTTTTTTTTTTTGTATTTTTTGTAGAGATGGGGATTTGCCATGTTGCCAAGGGAGGTCTCAAATTCCTAGGCTCAAGCGATCTGCCAGCTTTAGCCTCCCAAAGTGCTGGCATTACAGGTGTGAGCCACTGCACCCGGCTGAAGCATCTTTTAAAAAAGAATTGTTCTGTAGTTCTAGCACTTGAGACTGTGGTCATCTGGAAGACAACCCTTTCATCAGTTAAAAGAAAATGAACTCATGTTCCTTACTTTGATCCCCGGATAATCTCCTTTAAGGGCTATTAACAAAAGGAGTAATTAAAGTAATGATAGCTAACATTTACTGAATGTTTTCTTTGTACCAGGTACAATGATAAGTGCATTGCATGTATTATCTTACTTAATTGTCATGAGATTCATATGAAGTAGGTGTTATTGTTATTCCACTTAACAGATGAGGAAATTGAAGGTCACATAGCTATTAAGAGTGATATGAATCCAGGATTCAAGCCCAAGTCTAGCTCTTAATTGCTACCCTGTCTTGCTTCCCATCTGGCATCTGTTTTCAGTCTTCCTCTCTTTCCTTGCTATTCTAAGTGACTTTGATAACTCAAGGAACATTTTAACCTCCCAGTTCCTTAATGTTGTCAATGTCAATGATCTTTATTATCTCTTTTCTAGCCACTCAATTCCATGGCAGTACCTTCTACTGTATCATCAGGCACAATAGTTTCACCTGAAATATTAAAGTCATATCTTCCCATTCTTTACCATAATTATCTATCCTCTCACAAACTTTCTTCTTCATATTCTCACTACTTCATTTCCTTGGCCTTGCTGAGTAATCTAGGTTTTTAATTGCTATCTTGTCATCTAGTCTCTCAGTCCTTCCCTTTCATCTTTAAGCGTACATCTAATGATAGGTCATATTTCTTGAGTACTTATAATATCTCAAGCACTGTATTTAGTATTCTATATACACAATAACTCTAGAAGAATATGTGCTAATATTAGTCCCATTTTATAGATAAGAACACTCAAGCAAAGCAAAGTGATTTCCTTAAGGTCATATAATGAGGCATTGATTGAGCCCCAAGTCCACATCTGTTTTTGACGCTGACACTCATGATGTTATAACATTTTATCCTCATTGCTGTCTTTATTTTATTTCCTTTTTTCCTGATGCTTTCAATTCTAGTCTCTCATCCTATTGTTCTTTTATTTTGTTTGTTTGACATGGAGTCTCACTCTATTGCCCAGGCTGGAGTGCAGTGGTGCGATCTTGGCTCACTGCAACCTCCACCTCCTGGGTTCAAGCGATTCTCCAGCCTGAGCCTCCGTAGTAGCTGGGATTACAGGCGCACACCACCAGTCCTGGCTAATTTTTGTATTTTTAGGAGAAATGGGGTTTCACCATGTTGGCCAGACAGGTCTCGAACTCCTGACCTCAAGTGATCTGCCTGCCTCGGCCTCCCAAAGTGCTGGGGATGCAGGCATAAGCCACCACGCCGAGTCCCTCATCCTATTATTCTTATTTGACAAAACCTCAGGCCATACATAGATCAGTATAACAGCGCATATTTTAAAATATTGGTATTGTTAGGCATAGGAAATTTAAAATATTGTTTGAAGATGGTTTTATTTGCCTCAGAAAATTGCAAGGAAGAATCATCTGGGAATTATGGGTGTGGGAAAGAATGGGATCTCGAGCTAGTGGGATATAGTAAACACTAAAAATTACTTTCATTAAATTACTTTCAAGGAGAATTTCTTTGTCGAGCACATTGTATGACAGAAAAGTATTTGTTATTCTTGCTAGTAATTTCTTGATCTCGACTGGGTGCAGTGGCTCATGCCTGTAACCCCAGCACCTTGGGAGGCCAAGGCAGACAGTTCTTGTCAGGGAAGGAGTTGGAGACCAGCCTGGCCAAGATGGTGAAACCCCATTTCTACTAAAAATACAAAAATTGGCCAGGTATGGTGGCACGTGCCTGTAGTCCCAGCTACTCGGGAGGCTGAGGCATGAGAACCCCTTGAACCCAGAAGGTTGAGATGACAGTGAGCTGAGATCATACCATTGCACTCCAGCCTGGACAACAGAGTGAAACTGTCTCATAAATAAATAAATATGTAAATAAATAAATAAATAAAATAAAACAAAAGCTAACTTGCCGATAATAGGTCTTACATAAGTAAGGACAAAGTATCATAAACAGAAATAATTTTTTAAAAGTGTCATAAACAAAATAATATTCTAACTGAAGCAACTGGATACCATAATGAAAAGAAATTGAACCAATGCAAATTTATAGCATAAGGATAGGAACTAATTTTAGAAGTCCGACTTTGGATAGATTTTCACCTTTTGTACAGTTACCACTTGAAAATTTTCCTTACGTATACTAAAAGAGATACACTAATTATTTTCTTGTTATTTCTCTTTGCATTGTCTTGTTTTATACAAATATTTTTTTGTATATTTTTCTAAAAGTTGTTATTTCACAGGGTTTCATCTGCCCCTTATGTATGAAAAGATGTATAACTGCTATTGATTTATCGGAGCATTACCAGAAAGTGCACGATGAAAATGAAACAAGAGGACAGGAACTTCTTTATGACTCAAGTGTTACTGTGGGTCCTGTATATTTTGTTTTAGCAGCTTGGTTTTGGGTTGCTCAAAATAGCTCATTTTTCCTTACCTTGGTGTTGCTTAACTTTTTATGCTACAAGGGAATATGGATTGCTTTAATTATGCATGCTTAAAGGAAGTTTCAATAAGGAAAAGAGGCTCTTGGGAAGTCTGCGTGGTTTCTCTTACTGTTTGCAGCTGTCTTTTTGTGAATTTGTAAATAAATACAGAAATTTAAGTTAATATTTTGTATCAATTTTGCCCTGAAATCAAAATATTAAGTGAATATTATTCCAACATTGGTAAGTTATATTTTTATTATTTTGTTAATGTTTCATTAATGGATGTACTAAAATGCTTTAGTATAAAGTACTTTGCTCTTACATAGAAAGAGGACTTTGAGGCTGGGCACTGTGGCTCATGCCTGTAATCTCAGCACTTTGGGAGGCTGAGGTGGGCAGATCACTTGAGGTCAGGAGTTCGAGACCAGCCTGACCATTGAGGTCAGGAGTTCGAGACCAGCCTGGCCAACATGGTGAAACCCTGTCTCTACTAAAAATACAAAAACTAACTGGGGTGGTGGCACGTGCCTGTAAATCTAGCTACAGGGAAGCCTGACGCACAAGAATCACTTGAACCTGGGAGGCAGGGGTTGTAATGAGCTGAGATCATGCCAGTGCACTCCAGCCTGGGCAACAGAGTGAGACTCTTTCCCATTCCCGCCCACCGCCCCCACCTCCCANAAGTTTATCTTGTAGGGGTACCTGATTACAAAGTAAACTGGCAAATCAAACAAATCACAGCTTTCGCTCCAACTGTGTGTTGGTACTCTAAAAAATTACTTACTCAACTTCTGTATCCATCGAATTTTTGGTAATATTCAAATATGACATAATACCACTAGGTGCAGTGGCTCTTGCCTGCAATCCCAACACTTTGGGAGGCCAAGGCAGGCAGATCATTTGAGGTCAGGAGTTCGAGACCAGCCTGGCCAACAGGGCGAAACCCCATGTCTACTAAAAATACAAAACTTAGCTGGGTTTGGTGGCAAGCACCTGTAATCCCAGCTACTCAGGAGGCTGAAGCACTACAATCGCTTGAACCTGGGAGGCGGAGGTTGCGGTGAGCCAAGATTGTGCCACTGCGCTCCAGCCTGGGCAAAAAGAGTAAAACTCTGTCTCAAAAAATTTGTGTGTGTGTGTGTGTGTGTGTGTGTGTATACACATATATATAACGTAATACTTCAGCATCATCAACCCAATATAAATAGAAAACTCTCAATTTTGAATTAGTCTTTAAATTATTTGCATTCCAAAGTTTTTATAGATAATAAAGTAGTTCCCCACACTTTACACACATACATACACATACATGCACATACACACACAAGCACACACAAACAAGGGTTCTGAGGAGGCCTTACTCCAAAGTCTTGACTTTTAAAAAATATTACTGGATATTAATTCTGAAAACACTATCGGCCCATTTTTCACCCTAATACACAAGAATATCCTCATGCAATCTATTGTGCATGAAAATTTCATATGTTAAAGAATATTTGTGGGCCAGGTGCAGTGGCTCACGCCTGTAATTGCAGCACTTTGGGAGGCCGAAGTCAGAGGATCGAGACCATCCTGGCTAACACGGCGAAACCCCGTTTCTACTAAAAATCACGAGGTGGATCACGAGGTCAGAGGATCGAGACCATCCTGGCTAACACGGTGAAACCCCATCTCTACTAAAAATACAAAAAATTAGCCGGGCGTGGTGGCACGCACCTGTAGTCCCAGTTACTCAGGAGGCTGAGGCAGGAGAATCGCTTGAACTTGGGAGGAGGAGGTTGCAGTAAGCCAAGTTCATGCCACTGCACTCCAGCCTGGGTGACAAAGCAAGACTCCTTCTCAAAGAAAAAAAAAAAGAATATTTGTAGTCACTCATTAAATCACAGATTAAAAAAATAGCAATTAGCAAAAACATGATAAAATTATTACACATACAATTCTGCTAATTAAAGGTAGCAAGAAATAAACTTGTTTTGCTTCCATCAAGTACACCACAATTCTAAAATTCCCCTCCATTACAGATACAAAAATAAAGTGGAATGTGTGTGGCAGTGGTGCTCCTGCACTGTAAGAAACAAGTAAATACATTATAACTTTGAAGGTTCTATGGAAAGTAAGTTTTATTTTATGAGAATGTACAGCTTTTACATATAAGAATGGTCATCGTCTCTTGCTTCTATGAAAAACAAAATACAATTCCCTTTAAAGATCATTGTTCCCCAAGGCTCTCTCATTGATCTCCTCGTGTTCTGACTCAACATTCTCCCAGGTATATAACAATGCAATGGTTTTAGCTATCACTGACATGTTGATGACTCCCAAATCCATCTAGCTAGCCAAGAACTCACTTCAGAATTCTTATGAATCTTTAACAACATGTATCTCTACCTGCATCCCACAGGCATCTCTAATACAACAAATGCAAGACTCACTTCCCAAACCTCCTTTTCTCACCAACACCCACCTTTCACCTGAACTAGAAACCTAAAAATTTGGCTAAACTACTCACTACTCTCCCTCTGATTCATTTCTAATAAAACATTAAGCATAAACATTTCTCCTTTCCATCTTCTCATCTCCATCCTCATTGCAGCTACTCATGTCCAGACACTCAGTATCTCTTGTCCAGACTACTGCAATAACATTAGAAACAGTGCTCCTATATCTAGTCTTCCTTCTCCCTAATTAATCTTCCACAGAGCTGCCAGAGGAATCTTTATAAAATAGATTCTTGAATATCCTTCACCAACCTTTATCATCAATATGGCATACAAGGTTCTGCATAACCATTCCCCTAACTCCCTCACCGTATTTCAATACTAAATACCTGCATTTCCCTGAGCACGCCATCATACTTCAAACTTCTGTGCCTTTGCGTATACTGCTTTTTCCCTCCAGGAACACCCTCATTAGCTTGTCAAGTTCCTTTACTCACTATAATACATAGCATATTGGATTTTTTTCATCCATATTTCCATAATGGCCACAGGTGGTACTTTAAACATACTATATTTTTCTATATTGTATATTTATTCACTGAAATATGAAAGAACCTGGCAGTGCAAAATTGGCCAAAAAAACAGAAGATCTGTAATAGCTTACAGATTATAAAATCTTCCAAGGGAGAAAATGAGCTAAGCAATAAGTACTCTGAGCATGTAAAAACTAAAAATAAATAAATAAAAAACCTGTTGCTTGAGTGCTGATGCAAAAAAAAATGTATATCCTCATTTAGTATTTATGCACATTATGTGGCAGAATCAAAGATCACTGTTTTCTGGGGATACTGATATGTAGACAATTACCATACAATGCTATATAATACAATTATAGATAAAGAATTATGGGAACACAGGAGAAGTATCCAACTCTACCTGTTGCCCAGGCTGGAGTGCACTGGCATGATCTCAGCTCATTACAACCCCTGCCTCCCAGGTTCAAGCGATTCTTGTGCCTCAGAATTCTTGTGAGACTCTTTCCCATTCCCGCCCACCGCCCCCGCCCCCCCCACCCCCCAGCCAAAAAAAGGAAAGAAGGCTTTGCGTATGAACAGTTATTGTCCCTACTGGGGAAAATATACAGCATTAGAACTTGAATCTCAGACTGTCTCAATTTTCATTTTAATTCCCCCAGACTTGAGGAAGGTGACAGAATGACATACTCTCGTAAGTAACAGTGGATCACTCCAAAAATATTTCTCAGTATGTGAGGCTGCACATAACAAAGGCTGAGGAGGGGAGCAAGTTAGGGGAAGCGCTGCCCATTTTCAAGCTGAAAAGAATTTCTCAGATGATCCTGATAATAGGTTTTCTTTGAAAATCACTATGGTATTCCAAAACAAAGGAAACATAGCTTTTAAAAGTGTTTTATAAATCTTATAAAATAATGCAAACTTTTGCACCAGAAAGACCAAAAATTACTTTTTTTCTATGAGGTAATTATGTATATAAGAAAGCACTCTCACCAACATTTAGTTATTTGACACATTAATGGAGTACCTTTTATGTGGCAGATATTTTGGCAGGTGAGGGAGATAATGGATGAATAGGTGCAATCTCTACCCCAGGGAGTTTCTGTGATAGGTATTATTTGTAAAAAGTGCAGTGGCTAATTCAGCATGAGAGGAACTCAGGAAAAACTTTGTAGGAGGACAGTTAAATGAGAGATTTTAACTGTGGTGGAGAAATGGGTGCATGTAGGATGATACTAATTAAACCGGCTGAAGCAGTGCAAGCAAAGATGGAGGCATAAAGGATTCTTGAAAGTCTGCTTAGCATTTTATCACATGTTATCCTTCTGGACTTTGTGGGTCAACTTTTCTTCTTGATGGGCTAGCCAAAATCAAAATTAGTAATCTCACCTACTCTGCATTTAAGGTAAGGGCTTTCCTGTGTTTTTTTTGAGGCAGAGTCTCACTTTGTCACCCAGGCTGGAGTGCAGTGGTGCAATTTTGGCTCACTGCAACCTCCTCCCGGTTTCAAGAAGTTCTCCTGCTTCAGCCTCCCGAGTAGCTGGGACTACAAGCGTGCACCACCACGCCCGGCTAATTTTTTGTATTTTTTTTTTTTTTTTTTTTAGTGGAGATGGGGTTTCACCATGTTGGCCGGGGTAGTCTAGAACTCCTGGCCTCAAGTGATCTGCCTGCCTTGGCCTCCCAAACTACTGGGATTATGGGCTTGAACAACTGCACCTGGCCAGGGCTTTTCTTTTAACTAAAAGGATACTTGGTACAACAGGAGTACCTTAAGTATCTAGTTAAGGTAAGTTCTTAGCTGCAGTGGATATGAGAAAGGATTACAGATAACCAAACTCTAAGTATATTGAATATATTGTTTTTAATCTTAAGTGAATTGTGTTTTTTAGAAGTTGGTGACAAATTTGAAATGATTAAGGGAAATAAATGTAGCTGACTAGCTTTAGTGTATTATTGTTAGCTAACAGTCCTTCTCTGGAATTTATCTATCTAGCAACCTCGATCCCCTTGGAGATTATTTAGAAAAAAATAGAGGAGTCTCATATATCAAATTGGTTTTCAAAGTCCATGAACTAAAGGTCATGCAGTCTGTTCATGGAACATCCCTGAGGCACTCATTCTAAACTTATTATACTTTTATTTTAAATGAATAGTGGGTTTTAATAAACTTTAAATAAATCTACCCATCCCATTTATTGCAGGTTAGCATTCCCAGAGGTAGCATGCTAAGAATTTTTAGAAATGACTGTTGAAATACAAAGCAGGCGAACTATAAAATGTGGGTATAAGAATTAAAGAACCTTGCCAGAATTAATAGGGTAGAAGACATCTATTCAGTGATAAATATTTATGTCTTGGAGGCATTAGGCAGAGGTTTAATGTCATCTGTTTGAGAAGGTGAGGAATTATACGTATTTTAGAAAGATTTATTTTTATTAGAAATGTCCCCAAATTTAAGTTTTATTTAAACAAGGAAATCTTAATCACATGGAAAATTCACTTATGTGGAATATTTCTATAATAAAATGTGTATTACTGATTTCTAAAGTTTCTCATTAGGAATGAATCATTTATTTCTGGGGTATTAATCTGGTAATTTTTGGAAGTTGTCAGAAGGTATGGCATACCTCAGTGTGATCATTAGCTTTCTGGAACTCTTAGGTATCTGGAGCCCAAACCTGAAAGTGGAGACAGTAGTCAAAAAGCCACAGTTACAAAGATTAAATCATGTAATTAAGGATGTAGCTTCTCTGAGGAACACTTTTTCATTTGCTTTCTGGTTATTAGCAGAAGTTGAGACACAAAAGAGAAATGACAGGCTAAACATTATACAGGTACATGTACTGTTGCACTAAAAGCATATCTACTAGTGTTGTACAACAGTGGGTAGGAGATCTAAGAATGCCAACAGATGGTTTCGAAGAAAATGAGAATAACAGCAGCTAGACTAACATCCTGACTGGGAGCATTCATTCATTTAGAAGACCGTGTTGAGTACCATGTCTCTGGAGCCTAATGGCGTCATTGTATTCTGATGTCCAGAAGCACATCCTCAATACTACTATTTGCTCATTTCAGGAGTTTCATAGGAGATTATTGCATTTATCACCTGTCGTCCCCTGCCCTTTGTTCTGGCTCTGTGATCAGAACACACGTAGAAGCCTTCTGTTTCCTAAATGTAACATGGCTATTCATAGTGTTTCCTGCACCTTTGTTTATGCTCCTCCGTTTGCTTAGAATGGTTTTTTCTCTGCCAGGTAAACTCCTATTTATTCTTTAGTACCGAATTCCAGTGACACACACTCTCTCTCTCTCTCTCTCTCACACACACACACACACACACACACACATGTATACACACACACACACAATGCAGCTGCAATGAGGATGCAGTGAGGATGGAGATGAGACACATATATAATGTGTATAGGTATTTTTGTAAATGAGTCTCACTCTGTTGCCCAGGCTGGAGTGCAGTGGTTCAATCTCAGATCACTGCAACTTCTCCTTCCTCAAGTCTGGGGGAATTAAAACGAAATTTGAGACAGTCTGAGATTCAAGTTCTAATGCTGTATATTTTCCCCAGTAGGGACAATAACTGTTCATACGTTCTTTCCTTTTTTTTGGCTGGGGGTGGGGGCGGGGGGGGCGGGAATGGGAAAGAGTCTCACAAGAATTCTGAGGCACAAGAATCGCTTGAACCTGGGAGGCAGGGGTTGTAATGAGCTGAGATCATGCCAGTGCACTCCAGCCTGGGCAACAGGTAGAGTTGGATACTTCTCCTGTGTTCCCATAATTCTTTATCTATAATTGTATTATATAGCATTGTATGGTAATTGTCTACATATCAGTATCCCCAGAAAACAGTGATCTTTGATTCTGCCACATAATGTGCATAAATACTAAATGAGGATATACATTTTTTTTTGCATCAGCACTCAAGCAACAGGTTTTTTATTTATTTATTTTAGTTTTACATGCTCAGAGTACTTATTGCTTAGCTCATTTTCTCCCTTGGAAGATTTTATAATCTGTAAGCTATTACAGATCTTCTGTTTTTTTGGCCAATTTTGCACTGCCAGGTTCTTTCATATTTCAGTGAATAAATATACAATATAGAAAATATAGTATGTTTAAAGTACCACCTGTGGCCATTATGGAAATATGGATGAAAAAAATCCAATATGCTATGTATTATAGTGAGTAAAGGAACTTGACAAGCTAATGAGGGTGTTCCTGGAGGGAAAAGCAGTATACGCAAAGGCACAGAAGTTTGAAGTATGATGGCGTGCTCAGGGAAATGCAGGTATTTAGTATTGAAATACGGTGAGGGAGTTAGGGGAATGGTTATGCAGAACCTTGTATGCCATATTGATGATAAAGGTTGGTGAAGGATATTCAAGAATCTATTTTATAAAGATTCCTCTGGCAGCTCTGTGGAAGATTAATTAGGGAGAAGGAAGACTAGATATAGGAGCACTGTTTCTAATGTTATTGCAGTAGTCTGGACAAGAGATACTGAGTGTCTGGACATGAGTAGCTGCAATGAGGATGGAGATGAGAAGATGGAAAGGAGAAATGTTTATGCTTAATGTTTTATTAGAAATGAATCAGAGGGAGAGTAGTGAGTAGTTTAGCCAAATTTTAGGTTTCTAGTTCAGGTGAAAGGTGGGTGTTGGTGAGAAAAGGAGGTTTGGGAAGTGAGTCTTGCATTTGTTGTATTAGAGATGCCTGTGGGATGCAGGTAGAGATACATGTTGTTAAAGATTCATAAGAATTCTGAAGTGAGTTCTTGGCTAGCTAGATGGATTTGGGAGTCATCAACATGTCAGTGATAGCTAAAACCATTGCATTGTTATATACCTGGGAGAATGTTGAGTCAGAACACGAGGAGATCAATGAGAGAGCCTTGGGGAACAATGATCTTTAAAGGGAATTGTATTTTGTTTTCATAGAAGCAAGAGACGATGACCATTCTTATATGTAAAAGCTGTACATTCTCATAAAATAAAACTTACTTTCCATAGAACCTTCAAAGTTATAATGTATTTACTTGTTTCTTACAGTGCAGGAGCACCACTGCCACACACATTCCACTTTATTTTGTATCTGTAATGGAGGGGAATTTTAGAATTGTGGTGTACTTGATGGAAGCAAAACAAGTTTATTTCTTGCTACCTTTAATTAGCAGAATTGTATGTGTAATAATTTTATCATGTTTTGCTAATTGCTATTTTTTTAATCTGTGATTTAATGAGTGACTACAAATATTCTTTTTTTTTTTCTTTGAGAAGGAGTCTTGCTTTGTCACCCAGGCTGGAGTGCAGTGGCATGAACTTGGCTTACTGCAACCTCCTCCTCCCAAGTTCAAGCGATTCTCCTGCCTCAGCCTCCTGAGTAACTGGGACTACAGGTGCGTGCCACCACGCCCGGCTAATTTTTTGTATTTTAGTAGAGATGGGGTTTCACCGTGTTAGCCAGGATGGTCTCGATCCTCTGACCTCGTGATCCACCTCGTGATTTTAGTAGAAACGGGGTTTCGCCGTGTTAGCCAGGATGGTCTCGATCCTCTGACTTCGGCCTCCCAAAGTGCTGCAATTACAGGCGTGAGCCACTGCACCTGGCCCACAAATATTCTTTAACATATGAAATTTTCATGCACAATAGATTGCATGAGGATATTCTTGTGTATTAGGGTGAAAATGGGCCGATAGTGTTTTCAGAATTAATATCCAGTAATATTTTTTAAAAGTCAAGACTTTGGAGTAAGGCCTCCTCAGAACCCTTGTTTGTGTGTGCTTGTGTGTGTATGTGCATGTATGTGTATGTATGTGTGTAAAGTGTGGGGAACTACTTTATTATCTATAAAACTTTGGAATGCAAATAATTTAAAGACTAATTCAAAATTGAGAGTTTTCTATTTATATTGGGTTGATGATGCTGAAGTATTACGTTATATATATGTGTATACACACACACACACACACACACACACACAAATTTTTTGAGACAGAGTTTTACTCTTTTGCCCAGGCTGGAGCGCAGTGGCACAATCTTGGCTCACCGCAACCTCCGCCTCCCAGGTTCAAGCGATTGTAGTGCTTCAGCCTCCTGAGTAGCTGGGATTACAGGTGCTTGCCACCAAACCCAGCTAAGTTTTGTATTTTAGTAGACATGGGGTTTCGCCCTGTTGGCCAGGCTGGTCTCGAACTCCTGACCTCAAATGATCTGCCTGCCTTGGCCTCCCAAAGTGTTGGGATTGCAGGCAAGAGCCACTGCACCTAGTGGTATTATGTCATATTTGAATATTACCAAAATTCGATGGATACAGAAGTTGAGTAAGTAATTTTTTAGAGTACCAACACACAGTTGGAGCGAAAGCTGTGATTTGTTTGATTTGCCAGTTTACTTTGTAATCAGGTACCCCTACAAGATAAACTTCAGTGCCATCTTGTTAGTCATTAATTCAGTTTCATGCATTAAGGTATTTTTTCATATGTATATATTTTGCCTTCTCAGTTTGAAGGCCAAGAATATATTTTGCCATTTGTATCTTGTAGAGAACTCTGATAACACTTGAAAATTATAGCCAATACATATTTTGAATAAAGTCACTAAAAGTTAGATAAAAGGGCTTCTTTTAAGGTAGTCATTTATAAGGTGAGTCAATGAGTTTAAGAGATAGAATAGCATATTAGTACATGGGATTTGTCTAGCAGACTTGTGCATCTTTTGGTTTAGTTAGGTTAATGATTCTAGGAAAGTAATGTAATTTTCTGAGGTTTAATTTCCTCTTCTATAAAATGGAAATAATAATACTAACAAAGTATTGAGAAATTTAAACAAGGTTGAATAGGGAAAGCACATAGTATGGAATTTAAAAATAATCATTATTGTTATACATTCCATCCTGTATCTAACAGCTATCTGTACTAGTGCTTCTCAAATATTTTTGATAGCAACCACTTAAGAAACACACTTTTCTGTCATCACTCAAAACAAAAGTTAATAAAACATCCTTACTACATATGATGAACTCTAATATATTTTGTTGTAGAGAATTATTATTTTAAAGTTGTGGCCAGGGCCGGGCGGTGGCTTACTCTTTTAATCCCAGTGCTTTGGGAGGCCGAGGCGGGAAGATCATGAGGTCAGGAGATCCAGACCATCCTGGCTAACACGGTGAAACCCCGTCACTACTAAAAATACAAAAAATTAACTGGACGTGGTGTCATGCTCCTGTGGTCCCAGCTACTCAGGAGGCTGAGGCAAGAGAATTACTTGAACCCGGGAGGTGGAAGTTGCAGTAAACCAAGATTGTGCCATTGCATTCCAGTCTGGGTAACAGAATGAGACTCCGTCTCCAAAAAAAAAATTGTGGCTGGGCATGGTGGCTCATGCCTGTAATCCCAACACTTTGGGAGGCTGAGGCAGGTGGACCACCTGAGGTCAAGAGTTCTAGACCAGCCCGGCCAACATGGTGAAACCCTGTCTCTACTAAAAATGCACAAAAAATTAGCCAGGCGTGGTGGCAGGCGCCTGTAATCCCAGCTACTTGGGAGACTGAGACAGGGAGAATCGCTTGAACCCGGGAGGGGGAGGTTGCAGTGAGCCAAGATCCCACCATTGCACTCCAGCCTGGGCAACAGAGTGAGACTCATTCTCAAAAAAAAAAAAAGTTGCAACCCAGTAAGTTGATTTCGTGATTCATTAATGAATTGCAATCTAAAATTTGTAAAACATGGATCTTTATCAGCATCTGTAACATAGTACTCTAGTTGATAGTTTTAACCATATAATAATTCTGGGATTAGTTATGTAGTTGTATTTGTTTTTTATATTTTGTGGGGCTACACACTAATTTTAGGCCTTTACTGTGTTAGCTGTAGATTAGCAAGGAAATTTACTGACTAGAATACTGGTCTATCATTGTAGATATCTGAACTCTGTGGTGATTATGAATTACTTTTTTTCCCCTCAGTGATTCATCATCTTTTTTTTTTTGTTAGCCTTCCTGTGAAGTAGATTGGAACAGATATTATTTTACTAATATGGATATCTAGAGAATGGAAGGATATGATGGCAGATCTTCTCAACTAATCTATATTAGAACTAACTTTTCAGATTAGACTTGGATACTCCAGCTATTAATTTATCTAACCTAAAGATGGTTGCAAGGGCTTTCTTTGTGTTTTGTAAACTTCAACTGGAATAGACAGTGAAGTATCTTTGTATGATACAAGAATTTGGGATTGATATCATAAGATACAATTTACCTAATGGCACCATTGGTATGATTAAGATATTTTATGATATTTAATAATATGCAAATTGTTGTTTCATAATATTAAATACTATTTTGAAACTTTTTTCTACCCCTTTCTATAGGGTTTCATATGTCCTCAGTGCATGAAATCTCTTGGATCTGCTGATGAACTTTTCAAACATTATGAAGCTGTTCATGATGCTGGTAATGACTCAGGTCATGGAGGAGAGTCTAATCTTGCTTTGAAGCGGTACAGTATGATAATTTTGAAGTATAATGTTATGGAATATGCATGTGATATCATTGTTTAATCATGATTAATTAGTTTATGAAAATAGTAACCTTTTTGTATTATTTAATTTAAATCTGTCATCATTTAGCATATCCTTCCTCCATTATTGTTAAAAACTATTCAATCCTTGACCAGTAACTATCTATGCCAGCAACTACAATACGGTACATAGGGTATGTTTTTAATGAAGATTGTGAGTTAGCGAAAGAAGGTTAAATTATAGTTAGCATATTGTGTGTAATATAAGATACTATTTGCTTACATGACTTTATAGTAAGTTGTTAAAATAATGAATTTAGCCAACAATTAAAATTTAATTTTAATTAAAATTTTAAAATTCCATTTATAATCACCAGTATAGCAATAAGCACACGTACACATTGTATTTTTTGATAAGTTGTCTTCGTCATTTTAAGAAGTAAAAGTAAACTAAAATATAACTACTTAGAACAGCATTCAACAATATAACTTTGCATTTCTTCCGCTGTTGGAGAGAACTCTTGTCTTTTGTCCCCACTGAGGGCATAAAAGCTTCACTTCATTGTACTTGTAAAAAATTATTTTTATGCTCTCCTAAAAAAAAAAACTTACTGGTTGATTAATCTGCTGTAACACAAAGAATACTATGTAAAGGAAAATTTGATGACCACATAAACTTTGTGGTTGATAAATAATGTAGAACTATAAAACATGGCCATTTTAAATTAAAATATGTGGGAAAAACTGTATTAAAATATGTTGGAAAAAACTGTATTAAAATATGTGAGAAAACCAGTGCTTTTGGGAAGAGTGGATCTTCCTTTTAATATGACTGTTAATGCTCTCAGGTATTTTATGTGTGAATTAATAATTTCGGCCACTATTCTTTTGTCATTTGTTAGGAAATAGATTAAAAATATGTGGTTATATTAAATTATAAATGTTTTTATGTTTAATATCAATTTAATAGAGTTGTGTTTCAACTATGAATTAGACCATGTCCAATATATGAACTTTTAACATAAAGGCATCCACGGTCTACCCTTGTTCTTCTTAACTTTTCATTTAGCGTTTTAGTTAATCGAAGCCTGACTTCTGCCCTACCATTCTCTGGCAGTAGCTCTGAAGGCCAACAGTAACCTGGATTATTTTCAGTTCTTATTTTGCTTGACCTCTGTTTTGATTATCTTTACTGTCTGACAGTCTACCCAAAGAGCCTAGTGTTTAAAACTATAACAGTTTATTAATTTTCATGATTCTTTGAATTGACTGCATAGTTCTTCTGCTTTAAGTGAGGTAAACTGGGGTTGTAGGAAGACCAGAAGTTTCAAAATGGCCTCACATTCATGGCTGGAATTCCATGTTGGATGCCAGCTGGGAGCTCATCTGGGGCTTTATGCCAGAGGCTTCAGTTGTCTTTCATATGGGCCTCTTTATATAGCTGCTTGGACTTCCTCACAAACTGATAGTTCGTTCCAAGATAGTGTGTTCCAAGAGGAAAGAAGCAGAAGCTGCCAATCTTCTTTAGGCTTGATTCAAAAGTGTCAGAGCATCACTTCTGCCATTCTATTGGATAAAGTAGTCATAGTGCCAGGTCAGATTCATGAGGCCTGAAGATAAACTTTGTCTTTTAGTGGGTTAGTGGATTTTGTGTGTAGGAAAGGAAGAACTTGATTGTCATCTCTGTAGACTATCTACAACAACCACTGCAAAATTTGGCTTTGCCGTCTCTCCTTCCTTCTAGTCTTCTGAGATGACATACCATTGTGATAATTTTTTCTTGATCTGTTTTGTATGCTGCCCTTTCTCTCTATGGTCTACCTGGGGTAATATCTACATCCATAACTTCCTCCTAAACCACATCTCCAACCTAGAATTATCTCCCAACCTGCCTATTAGTTACCTTCCCTCAGATGTTCCCGAGGCACCTCATCATTGACATTTTGAAAATAGAGTTTATTCTGTTTTCTTCTAAACCCACTACTCTTGTCTACTCTTCTGGAGAATGGCAGCATTATCTTTCTACCCAGTTAGTAAAGCCAGGAAAGTAGGTGTGCTCATTTTTACACATCTGCTCCTCCTTCCCCTATCTGATATATCATAAAGTTTAGTTAATTCTGTTTCCTTAATAACATATATTCTTTTACATTTTTTACTGTTGTAGTTCATTTTAGGCTTTAAATCTCACTCAGAAATGTTTTTTCATATTTATAATTGACTCGCTGTCTTTAGTCTTGTACTCCTCCAATTAATTTCTCCATATTGCTGCCAGAATAATCCTTTTTTTTTTTTTTTTTTTTTTTAGAGATAGGATCTTGCTCTGTTTTCCAGGCTGGTGCAGTCATAGCTTACTGTAGCCTCCAACTCTTGGGCTCAAGTGATCCTCCTGCCTCAGCCTCCCAAATGACTGGGACTACAGGCATGGACCAACATGCCTGGTTAATTTTTACTTTTTTTTTTTTTTTTTTTTTGAGACAGGGTCTTGCCATGTTGCCCAGGAACCTCAAGAAGTTCTCAAGGACTTCTCCCACCTCAACATGCCAAAGTGTTAGGATTGCAGGCCTGAGTCACTGCGCCCAGCCAGAATAATATTCTTAAAATGCAAATTTGATTGATGTTGCTCTAAGTAATAATTTTTGCTGGCTTCTCATTGCTTACAGAATAGTTACTGCATGCGTTTCCATTTTTATCTTATTGTATCTCCTCTTCCCATTTTCCTATGCCTCAGTTTCTGACAATTGCATTCTACTCCTCTGTAACACTTTGGATGATATGTGATTATGAGCAGGATATGTCTTTTAGATCGAAAGTCCACATGACTCAGGTGGGTCATGAAACCTTTTTGTTTTAAAGCCCTCTGTTCATCAGTTTATATGCAGATTTCATCAACATCAAATATTTGAAGCTTGATGCATTAGTGAGCTTTTTTAGACTAGATCTTTAAATGTATGTATGTAGATGTACATAGTACAAAATTCAAATTGTTCAAAAAAGTTTATGGTGAAAATTGAGCCCTTGCCACCCCCTTTTCCCTAGCCTCTTTTTTTCGTCAATTTCTTATGTATTCTTTCAGAGATATTCTATGCTTATATATTCATATGCTTATATCTACATATAAATAAATATATAAATACCTGTAATTATATAAAAGTTAGCAATTCTACGTTGTTCTGTACCTTTTGTTTCTCTCTGTATCTTATGGATTCTTTCATATCAATTTGGATAGACCTATCCTATCTTTTTAATGATAGCATGGAATTTTCTCATTCTTTGATTGATGACTATTTAGGTTATTTGTTGTGTTTTGCATACTTATGACATCATGTAAGTTCCTTTGGAGATATCCTTTGTACCTGTTTGAGTGTATCTGTAAGATGAATTTGAATCCAGCAGGGAAAGATATGTTCCTGACATCCAGAATAATAATTCTTTATAATGGTGTTTCCTCATGAAATCTCTCTCCCCCAGAAAGGCCTAGAATGGTCAGTTCACCATTCTTTGTCAGTTTGACCCTTAGGTGAGGGGAACAGAGTGTGAGAAGCTTCTCAGACGGGAAAGAGCATGCCAGACCCAAAGGAACAGAAATAAGCAGGGTTGTCTGTGTGTGTGTGTGTGTGTGTGTGTGTGTGTGTGTGTATGTGTGTATGTGTGTATTTCCCCCCTTTTTACAGAGCTTTTTCTTCTTTTTTTGTTTTTTTTAAGGTAGAACCTAGCATTTTATTTAGATCTTCATTAAACTGTTGGAATTGAGAACCAGACGTGTGTAATAAACCTCCAAAAATAGATCCTGAAAGGCACTTTCTGCTTTGGGCAAGCAGTCATGGAATAAGCATGTAAACAAGCTGACTTCTCTATCACACCAACCAAGTCAGCTTTCTCCATGGCCAGCTGCACCAGCTCTGCCCTCCCTTTGTTAACACTCAGCCAGACCCCCGGTAGGTCTAACCCAAGGTTTTTCTGTAGGACACCTTGGCCTACCTAGGAATGCTGGAAACATGTTGTTAAAGGGATCATGGTAATCATGGTATTGAGAGAAAAAAAGAATTTTGAAAGCTGCCATCTGAGGTGATGCCTTCTGTGTACTTACGCCATACCCCAGAATACAATAAATAAGCAATTAGAAAATGTTCAAATATGAAGGGATTTCCTCCTCCCTGCCAAAAACACTGCTCTCTGAAGGAAGCTGACTTCTCTGTAGCTACACCAGCTGTTCAGAAAACTCATTAGACCTGGTTTTGAAAATAAAACAAAATTAAAACCCTGGGAGGAGTTATCGTGCAGGGTGGAGTACTCAGACTTTCTTATAAAGGAAAAAAAGTTACCTGGTACCAAAGTGTGCAACCTACAGACCCTCAGGGACTGCCCTGTGACTTCACTGTATGGTACCATAAAGGTACCAAGTGCCTGTTTTTCTAGAGCTAGGAGTTGGTGAGGTTTGGCTAGTGCTGAAACCATGCATAGGATTGGTTTAGTAAATTAAAACCTTACTATGTACGTCCTCCAAAATACAGCTGAAAGTGGAGAGATTTTGATTTGGTACTGTTAAAGAGGTGGCAATTAAGAGCATAAGCACCAGGGACATGGTTTAATGGTAACTGCCTTTTTTTGATGTCAGGCTAGAGCTCCATCTGGGAACTTGCATTACATGCAAGATTGATCAAATAGAGAACACTCCCTGACAAAGAGCTCATAATTAGAAATGGATCAAGTTCCAGGGAGGATAAGGGGAAGACTTCACATTCATAATAGAGCTCAAGACATTACAAATTCATGCTGACAGGACTGTGGCATTGCCAGACAGAGGCTATAAGTGGAACTACATGTACTTTATGTGCACATTACAAGGACATTTTCACCATTTGGTGGGAAAGTCAATGCAATTAGGACTTTGGAGCATTGGGTCATAGGGCACAAATGTTCAATTTTAAAGCATTATTTACTACAGTGTTGTTTCTAGGCAGTTACATGGATCACCTGTGGTCACTAAATTCATTACAATGGTAAACAAAACACCTAGGGACAGAATAGCAAGCCCAACAAAACACCTAAGATTATTTACTACGGTGTTGTTTCTAGGCAGTTACGTGGATCACCTATGCTCATGAAATTCATTATCGATGAACAAAACACCTAGGGACAGAATAGCGAGCCCAACTTACCCACAAATGCTAAAATTCATGTCATTGACTAGTGACTACAACTGATCAGGCACTGAAACAGGACAGGAAAATTTAGAAAGGAGGGCCCTTTCCCTCAGAGCTCGAAGCTTTCTCTGTTGCCTACGCCAACAAGTATGGGTGAAAAAGGCTAACACTTTCAATATTTAAGCTTTTTGGGCACTTCCCATGGGAAGCTATCCCTACCAAAGTGACCATAGGCTGCAGTCCTCTGGCTTCTTCAGATCCAGATCCCTGACAATAACCCTAGAGTGGAGATTGAAATTCTTCTTTACAATCTCTAGTAGCTCTCTCTCACTCTTCTGAGAGGTACCATAATGGAAAACGGAGATAGATAATGGATGAGAAACTCCAGTAGAGTAAGAGACCTGAACAAGAATCCTTCTGCACAGACCTCCTGTTACAAGGGATTTTGCCACTGAATGAGCAGGATAAGCAACGGAACGGTTGACCTTAGTATAAAATCCTTTCATGAAAAGACACCTCCTCCGTGAACACCGCAACCTCCATAAGTGTCCACAATGGTTTTCCGTCCAGTCGTACAAACCAGTGTCACCCAGAGCCCCACCAATAACAAGTCTGCCACTTAGCTGTAGGTGGTAGATTATATCCTCATCAAGGTATTTTGCAGGCACAATGGCTTTGATGACTTTCTCCTTTAGGGCATCTCTCATCTCATCAAGACAAACCTCTTCATCATGCGAAACAGTTATAACAATTGTGTGGACTCTGATGGGAAGCATAGCACCTCAATCCTGCATGTACTGCACAGTAACTTGAGTTTTAGAATCAGGGCATAACCAAGGCAAAGTGCCATTATGGCATAGTTCTGCCAGTTCGGCTTTAAGCTTGTATGCCAAGACAATGGTTCAAGGCATACATACACTCCTCAGTTTTCATTAGTGGCATAGCCAAACATCAAGCCCTGGTGTCCAGCACCAGTGTCTTCTTCATTTCTGTCAAGATGAACACTTTGAGAAATATCTGGTGACTGTTCCTTCAAGGCTGCCAGCACATTACAAGTCTTGTAGTCAAACCCTTTGGAAGAATCATCATATCCAATGTGTTTAATGGTTTCACGAACCAGTTTCTGGTAGTCAGCAGCAGCTCTGGATGTAATTTCCCCAGCAAGAAGGATCATTCCAGTTTTAGCAACAGTTTCACAAGCTACTTTGGCATCAGGATTCTGTTGAAGGTGGGCATCAAGGACAGCATCACTGATCTGGTCACAGATCTTATCTGGGTGGCCTTCCCCCACTGACTCTAAGGTGAAGAGGAACATGCCCTTCTCAATGAATGCCTAGTGGAAGCTGCTGAGCTCCTGTTCATGTTGGTGTTGGTGGCGGTGAGTAGAAGTGGCATTGAAAAGGAGCAGCAGCAAGACGGCGGCTGCGAAATGTGCAAGCTGCGGATGGCATTCTACTCAGATCGTAGAATCAGGGTGTAACCAAGGGTGGTGTGGAGTGAACCAGGGCTTTTTCTCAGTGTGAAAAAAAGAAGCCAATGTTGATAGAGCTAAATGAGTGAAGGGGAGAGTGATAAGGCAATGACTAGATTATGCAGATTTTATAGTCCATGTTAATGAGTTTAGATTTTATGCTAATTACAATAGGAAGCCATTGATGCTTATTGTTAGTAAATTAATGGGAGACATTTTGCCTCTTGGCTCGGGCACTTAACCAGTCAGTTTTATGGTTATTTCCATGAGAAAATGTTTTTCCATTTATAAACAATGAGCTTTACAAATAAAATTGTTTTTCTAAGGGCTTTATATATATGCCATTATATATAAAATCTTTCATAGTTTTTTTTTGGAATTGAAAAACCTATAATGCTAATATACAATTACTAGTCATGATTTCTTAAGTTTTTTAATTAAAGGATGTTAACTATTAATTCCTTCCCCCCATTTTTATTTAGAGATGATGTAACACTGCTCAGACAAGAGGTCCAAGACCTACAGGCTTCACTTAAGGTAAGAATAAAATTGTTATACCTTTTATTTTCAGTGTTTCAGGTAATACCTCTTTTAAATTTACTAATTAAAATCTTTTTTATTAGGAAGAAAATGGTACTCGGAAGAATTAAAGAAGGAATTAGAAAATATCAAGGGCTGCAGCAGCAAGTAATTGCTCTTAAATACTTAAAGCATGTTTGTTAGTTGTTTATTTTTATTGTTGAAAACTAAATACCTTTTTGCAAGCAGGTGGCGGCCTGATATAAATAACTTCCTAATAGCCTACAGTGTATAGTCTTTGTAATTCTGATAAATGCAAACAAATATATGAAGAGTGAAGATGTAATTTTTTTAAAGGTGTACCATTAAAAATCAGTTACTAGATGGGCCTATGCCTGTAATCCCAGCACTTTGGGAGGCCGAGGCAAGAGGGTTGCTTGAGCCAGGAGTTCAAGACCAGCCTGGGCAATACGGGGAGACCCTTGTCTCTACAAAAAATTTTAAAATTAGCTGAGTGTGGTGCGATGTGCCTGTGGTCCCAGCTACTTGAGAGGCTGAGATGGGAGAAACGCTTGATCTCTGGATTTCAGGGCTGTGTTGAGCTATGATCTCACCACTGCACTCTAACCTGGGCAACAGAGCAAGACTCTGTCTCAAAAAAAAAAAAAAGAATCAGGTACCTATATGTTGTTTTTTTAAAAATCAGGCTGTATTATTCTAATTTTTTGTAATATATCTAAATGGCCAAAAAAAAATAAGAATAAAAAAAGGTTCAAACAGTAGTGAGTCTTCAAAGCATTTAAGTTTCTGACAAATTGATAATGACTAAAGTGTCTGCTGGTAGGGAAAAAATATTACTAGCTACTTATAGCTAGTAATATTATTTGTTATGTTAGTGAAGATTAAAAACTGAGAAACCTGTTCTATTAACAATGTTTTTTAAAAATTAAAAAATATGTATTTGTACATACATGCACACACACGCATATTCTCTATGACTTTACATAAAAATAATACATGGAAAAAAACAGAAGAAAATCACTGCAGTATCAAAAGTGGTTCTCTCTGAATAGGATTTTTTTGATGTCGTAGTTTCTGTGTAGTTTAATGTGTTTTCTAAGTAAATGCCTTAGTTATTATTTTTATGCTGAAATTATTTTAGTTTTATTCTGAAATTAGAGGAAGAATCAAAGGTTATTGAAATTTTACCAAATCCACAGTCATCATTTGTAAGAATAAAAGTAGTTACCCTTCAGCAATAGTTCTAATATTTTTCTAAAGTAATTAATAATCCCTTTGCATATTATCTTATCATATTGTGACTTTCAGAGAACCTTTTTTGCTTTTTAAAGCCTTTGCACCAAGAATAGGCAGTTGGACTGAAAAGACAAAACAAATAAGTAAATGACAAGATAATCAATCTTATTTCTATTCAGCTTCTCTAATTGGTGATTCTGTTAACATTAAAGAAGTTTTTAGTAATCTAAAATACTTACAGCTCATTTACTCATGTTTTGTACAGATGCCATTAATAGTTAATCGAATATGGGCTGTATTCTTTTCTGTATCTGAAAACAGAGTGGTAATTGTTTACTACATTTGAGATGACTATTTCACATTTAATACACTTAAATAACTTCTCCACGGTGCAAGGTGTAAGTTACCTTGGCAGGAAATTTACCTTTTGGGGGAAATATATTTTAAATACTTACGATTCTTTGCAATCAGTATGTCTTAGTTCAATGTAAAGAGAAACAAAAAGTCAGATATACTAGGAAATGCCTTATTAAACTCTTTCAGATGGGTATAATTCTCTAAAATACAAAAATAATGCCAAAGTAGTATATTATTTTGTTCCTAATGCATGTGACAAATTAAGCCATATGGAATCTGTTATTTCTGCTTCTTTTAAAGTTGACTTGTCCTGAATTAAAAATTTATGCTTATAAAGCCAATTTTTTTAGTAGTGATAGTTTTGATAGCATGTTTTAACTAATGCAAATGTTCAACTATTATAGGTGTTGTGTTTGATTGTAATAAAAAGCATGATTTGAAGTATGATTTCACAAATTGCATGGTTTATTGCCAAAGAGAAATTTTCTTAGGTTCACAGTGCTTAAAGGGGGAGAAGTAACATGAACAAATCTTGTGGGGAATATCAATTGATGAGGTATACTAACTATATAGTGAATAAGCTCCAAAATTATTAAAGTCTAGTCATCTATCAGGATGGAAGCAGGCTTTTGTGAAAAATAAAGTCTAAAAGGATTGAGGTGTGCCTTTTTATATGAGCAGTCTCTCTGGAGAGATGGCATCTAAAACAGTGGAGATCCCGCACAATGGGGATCTCCTCCTGCTAGAGGAGATGTAGGTGTTGGCTGGCAAGACTCAAGGCTCAAAGGCCAACAGGATGTGGTCCTGTTGCAGCATGAGCTGCCAATCTGAAAGAAAGCAACTGATAAAGTGCAGCCTGCCATGACCTAAGCTTTCAAAGTGTCTTTCAGACTCTTTGGTTAATATGCATTTTGAAGTCCAGTAGTTGAGGTCAGTAGCTCAGATCTGGGGTATGATAAGGTCTGATGTAATACTACTGAAGAGAGGAGAAGTTCATGCCAAGTTCTCACATATGGGGTCTAACAGGTATCACATGCTTGAGTGGAGGGGGATAACACTCCAAGTTCTTATTACAGCAAAATATATAGCATCCATGTAGCAAACTATGTTAGGGTTTGAAATTATTTCAGAGCTACATGCTAACACGATTGAATGTTGCCAGTTGACTTAAGTATTTGTTTTAGAATCTATATTTATAATTACAATAATTGTGCTATTTATTTATTACTGAGTTCATGGAATTTAAGATGACCACAATAACTTCATATTTATTAACATACAAAAAATCTATGTTAGAACTAATAAACTGAAGTTAGATCATTATGCTCGTCTGCCTGCTGGTCTCTTACAGATCTGGAAGAGTGGAAACTACCAAATTTAGATTTTCACCCAAATCTTACTACTTACCTCAAAGAATGTGACTTTCGAGATTTTTAAAAATTGACAATTTTAACAGTCTTATCTTTTCCTTTTAATTCATTTGTTTATGTCTTTTGTTTTAATTGAGGAGGCTAAACCTGATGGGTTGGTGACTGATTCATCAGCAGGTAACTTTACTTAAAGCAGATGTTTTTTCAGTTTTCTTTTTCTTCTTGTTTTCCTTTCTTTTTCTTTGATGCCTGCTAAATGAATTTTGTTTCATGGTTATGCTTTATCACTCTAAAACAGTGAAGATAATGGTCTTATTCTAGGTTTAGAGAGTTACATGTGAACTTCATAATTTAATCAGTTAACTAAAACTTTAGTTTTCTTAGTTCATTATATTTTGAAGTAAGGAATAAACTTCTGGAATATTACATTAATATGATTGTTTAATGAAATTTTAAGTCTATGTTAAGAATAAGATAGTTTCTTTTTTTATGGGATGGAAGTATTAGGAGTTGATTGCATAGTTTAATGAATTAAAATTTTTGAGGCCCTTGATTTCTTAACCGGTTTCTAATTCTTCCTGCCTTTTTTAACTAATTTTATCAGAGGAGCAGAATGTTTTCGTTTGAAGCCAGTTTGGTGGCTCATGCCTGTAATCCCAACCACTTTGGAGGGACCTGATAGGGGGAGGATGGCTTGAAACCCAGGAGTTGGACGATTAGCCTTCAGCACATAGCGAGACCCCCATTCTTTTAAAAAAAAAAAAAAAAAAAAAAAGACTGTATTCCCTTTTGGGTCAGTTGATGGTTAGGAAAAAGAACTGTGAAATGTTAAATTAACTTTTTAATCAAATCTTTATAGGGTTATTTGGGCAGTGATTCTAAATATTCCCTTTCATTTGTATTATGTTTTTAAGTTATGATTTATACCTTAAATGAAGCAGATATACTTAATTTCTTGAAATGTCAAAACACTCTACTTGTAATTGGATAATAAATTTAAGTTGATCATCTTTACAACTGTAATGAATATAAGTAATAACAATTTAGCATATGTAATTAACATGGTATTTGAATAACCATGGCATTTTTTTGTAGAACTACAGTCTTTGGAACAGCAATTAGAAGAAGCCCAAACAGAAAATTTTAATATTAAGCAAATGAAAGACTTATTTGAACAGAAAGCAGCCCAACTTGCTACTGAAATTGCAGGTAAATTGTATTAGAATTTTTTAGCCATTAAATCAGTCTCATTACCTTTTTGCCATTATATACCCTAGCAATAAATATAGTATTTTAGTGTGTTAAAGCATCTGTGATAGACTTAAAATGGTGATTAATGGAATTTAATGATTTCAGAGTTGCTATGTAAATTATTTTGTTTGTCCGCTAGCTGCCCTCCGTCAAAGGACTGGTGTTTCTCTGTAGATTCATGTTGAAATTTAGAGAAGATACATTTTCTTCTATGACATGCTTAAAGATTAAAAAGGAACATTTTAAAGAAGTGAATTAAATAATATAGTATAAATGTAATACTTGGTTATACTATCACATATATATTTTTTAACATGTGCTTTTAGGTAAAATGTGATTAAGTATACATTAAAATGCTAATTATTAATGTTGAGTGAAATTTATGTAGTCAGAAACAATTAATTTTAAGTTCATTTTATGTAATTAAAAGTATAAATTTACTGTATATATTTATGGTTATCTAAGGAATGTCAATTTGAATTAGAGCGATATACAGATATGCAGAGTAATATATGGGAACTTACAAAACTGCCCTTCCCTTAATGTCATAAAACTAATATTTATATAACTATCTTTAATTAGATATAAAGTCAAAGTATGATGAAGAAAGGAGTCTCCGAGAAGCTGCTGAACAAAAAGTGACACATATGACAGAAGAATTAAACAAAGAGGCAACTGTAATTCGAGATCTGAAGACGGAACTGGTAATTTAGGAATTATTTATTGAGATGTACTCTTACACCTTTCTAAATTAAAAATAAAATACATACCCTGAAGGAAAAAGTTTAAAAATATAATTTGAGTGAAATGGAGGAAATAAGCAATTCCCTATATTCTACCACCTGCATATATATTCTGTATATGATTTTAAAATAAAATGGAATGTTATGATACATAACTTACTACCTTAACTTTTTTATTGTTTCTATGTAAATATCATCTGTAATTTTAGTAGTTTACATATCTGCATCTCTGATCCTGGTCTTCTCTTGCATGTTAGTTTTACAGATTCGTCTGCTTTTAGGGTACTTTATGTTGAATTTCTAGCTTTAATTTCAAATTCAACAGGTATAAAATCAAAGTAATCATGTTTCCTCATTACTGTATTTCTGTTATTGGAATCATACTTCTCTAATATTCTCCCAAGACTTAATAATCTTGGATCTGTTCTTGACTTTCTTTCCTTTATTTAGCTCTCAATAAATATATAAATTAACTACATCCAACCTGCAGCATCTGTGCTTACATCTGCTCCTTCATTTTTATTCCTAGGATAGGAAAAGAAGGAATGTGGCATTTTCAAGTCAGTGTTATGACCAATAGATGTAGTTTGTGAAGGAAAGGAAAACAAAGTGGTACAGATAATTGTGAATTTACTAGACTGCACCTTGAGTAGTAATACTATTAAATGCAAGGTAGGATGGGAAGAAGTGGCTTATTGTGGGAGAAGATATCAGTGTTCGGTGTTTGGAGTCTAAAAATTGATATTGAAGATTGTTTCCCTTTTGATTTCTTTGTAGTGAAATTATTCTAAAATGTATATTATTTTAGTTTTCACTTTAATTTTAATTAAAATGTGTTGCTTCACAGCTTCAGAGACCTGGTATAGAAGATGTTGCTGTGCTAAAGAAGGAACTGGTGCAAGTTCAAACACTAATGGATAATATGACCTTGGAACGTGAGCGAGAATCTGAAAAACTCAAAGATGAATGCAAAAAATTACAGTCACAATATGCTAGCTCAGAGGTAATGAAGTTCATTGTACTTAAATGTGATTCATATTAGTTTGTCTAGTGTATACTGTTGAGTGAAGCCAGGATTTGAGATTTTTCTGAGTGGCCTATCAAAGTATTTGTCTTTCTTTCATTTTTAATCTGAATAATATTTGTTTATAGTCAATATGGTTTTACAGTCAGTATGTTTTGCTTTATAAAGCTAGACATTAAGAGAAGAATATTTGCATAAAGATTATTATTCTGTTTAATAAATGATATATATGGCTGACATGATATTTAAGGTTAAATTTACTCAAGGTTAGTTGATCAATGGTAATTGAGTTTGTCTTTGGTAGAAATAAAGGAACAATGATAGCATTTTCTACAATTATATTACCAATTTTGTTTAGAAAAAATATTTAAGAAAGGCTTATTTTGTAATAAGCTTATTTCTTTTTTTGTTTTTTGAGACAAAGTCTTGCTCTGTCACCCAAGCTGGAATGCAGTGGGGTGATCTCAGCTCACTGCAATCTCCACCTCCCAGGCTCAAGCAATTCTCCTGCCTCAGTCTCCCAAGTAGCTGGGATTACAGGTGCCTGCCACCACACCTGGCTAATTTTTGTATTTTTAGTAGAGATGGGGCTTCACTATGTTGGCCAGGCTGGCCTCGAACTCCTGACCTCAGATGATCTGCCCGTCTCGGCCTCCCAAAGTGTTGGGATTACAGGCGTGAGCCACCGCGCCTGGCCATAAGCTTATTTCTGATTGATAGACTTTGAATTATGAATTTGAAAGAAGTCTTAAAAGGAGCTAGTCTAACATTCCATCCAGGACTTCCCTTTATGGCAACCCTGATAAGTGATCCATAGTCCTTGCTAGGTGGCGTAGGGTGTGCATATTTCTTCCTAAGTCTATTCTATTGAGCTGACATTTGTTTCTCTGTAATTTACATGCACTGGTTCTAGTTCTGTCCTTAGGAATTACACAGAATAAATTGTTCCTCTTTCCACATGAGGTATTTGAAGACTGCTCATATTTGCTCTGAGTGTTTTCTCTTCCAAGATAAACATTTTCAGTTTCTTCCACTATTTCTTACATGACATGACTTTGGCCTGTAAATCCCTTGTATAATTATGTCAGCATATAACAAACTCTAAGATGTATAATAAATAAATTTCCTTAAAATCCTAGTCTGTGTCCTTTTACTTTATTATAGGAGACATTTTGTTATGACTACTATTATTTGTAGTCTTTAAGCTCCCTTATGTAAAGTAGACCTCTGATTTTCTTATTTTCAGTTTAAAAAGTTGTTACCGTGACATTTTAATTTGAATCTCTTTCTTAGAGTTTTGTAACTGGTGATTTAAAAAGCCACTCTATTCATAAATAGTAACATGTCATCAAGCTTTGGGGTATACGTATTATAGATAACCCATGTCTAATTCATTTTTTAAAATCTTTCTTCTTTATCTTATGGAAAGGGATGGTGAAAGTTTGTGGATATAACACACATAGGCATGTAAGGCCTTGTGATGCCTAACACTTCACTCTCTAACGTACGATATTTGGATGCAGATTTTCCAAAATTGACCCTTTGTAGCCCAATAACACTTAATTCCAAAAATTTTCAAACAATTTCAGGTGGTTCATGAACTTACTGAAGCCAGTTAAAAGTTCTTGTTCTACAGGTATTATTAATGAGCAAAAGACAGTGAGTAATCTGTAAGTACAAATGTGGAATCAAAGAGAGGCTGAATTAGAAGTCACATGAGGAAAAGTTCTATTCAGATGTTAGTGTAAAAATACCTAAAGCTGGGTGAACCTAGTCATTTATTTCTTTGTTTCAGTAAGAACTATTTTTGATTAGATATGTCTGCCTACTGGTATTTCTCAAATAAAAAAAAAATTACACTCTCTTTTGATTAAAAAATATCTTAAATGCTATTTGAAAATTTAAAATAAATGTATTATGGTGACTAAAATAGAACCAAATTAATGGCAGTTTTAGGAATACATATTTTAAAGTTGAGTCCTCTCTGACTTATTCCAGCTGCAAGTTTTGGAGTTATACTTGTTAAACAAATAGAGTATTAACAAGGAAATAAATTTACATGTTTACTTGCCATTTAACAAAATATAGACTGAGTATCGTGGCTCACCCCTATAATCCCAAGACTTTGGCAGGCTGAGGCAGGCAGATTGCTTCAGTCCAGGAGTTTAACCAGCCTGGGCAACATGGTGAAACCCTGTCTCTATAGAAAGTTAGCCAGACGTGGTGGCATGTACCTGTACTCCCAGCTAGGTGGGAAGCTGAGGTGAGAGGATTGCTTGAGCCCAGAAGGTTGAGGCTGCAGTGAGCCATGATCACACCACTGCACTCCAGCCTGGGTGATAGAGGCAGACCCTGTCTCAAAAAAAAAAAAAAAAAAAGTGAGAATATAATATAACTTGCTAATGGGAAGGCATTTCTAAGTAATATTTTATCTAAGAGTTACTCTAATTTAAGAATTACTCATTTCTAAGTAATATTTAAGAGTTACTATAATAAATTCTTTTAAGAATTTGTAGTGTGTTTTATGAATTTATATTATTGTAGATTAAAATACCTTTATATCTAAGGGGAAGAAGTGATTTAAGATGAAAAAGCTATGATTAGAGTTTTTTTGTTTTTCTTTATTTAACAAATTATTTTTGGTTGAGATGGAGTCTTGCTCTGTTGCTTAGGCTGGTCTTGACCTCCTTGGCCTCAAGCAGATCCTCCTGCCTTAGTCTCCCAAAATGTTGGTATTAAAGGCATGAGTCACCACACCCGTTCTATGACTAGAGTTATGAAAGATAGGTGAAAGAATTTAGTGTCCCCTCCATGGCCATCCTAAAACAGGGTATGTAGGGAAACAGTGGGGTTTTTTTTTTTTTTTTTTTTTTTTTTTTTTTTTATCTAGAAAAGAATATTCTAGAAAAGATATTTCTAGGAAAGAAGGAAGACAGCTTAGAAATCAGTTCTTCGTGTCTTCATTTAAAGTTTCATAAAAGTTTATCCTTTCAAGTATTTGGAAATAAATTTAGAAAGGAATTTATTTGTGCTGAGTAACTGAATAGGTGATTTAATATTTCATTATGTTTTAATAAAACAAGAATAATACTTATTACCTATTTAATTGATTAATGGATATGTAGTGATGAATGAGACCTTGGCTATGTTAAAATATTTTGAGTAACTTTAGGAAATGGTAACTTAAGAGTCAGAATAATATTATTATTAGAAACAAACTCATACTTTTTTGAGCACCAGTAGGTTTTGGATACTGTGTTAGGCACTTAAAACGTGGTCTCATTTGTTTCTAATAACCCTGTAAGTTAACTATTAAGTATGTTTTACATATGAGGAATCTGAGAGGCAATGAGGTTAAGTAAATTGTTCAAGGTCACACATAACATAGAAGCTAGGGTCGGAACTCAGGTCGTGTCCAAAGCCTGTGTTATTCCCTTTTTATCGTGCTGTCTCCTAATTTAGGTGGTCTGATGATTGCCTTATAAGTAAATTTGTGCTATTAATCTTGTCCTAATACTTATTGTTAATTTTTTTATTTTGCCATATTGTGTGTTGTAATATTTGTATTGGGTAATATCTAATACTTTTGAGTTATGTCATACCATTTCCATATGAAAAAAAATTACTGTCTACTTCATTTTATTTGTTTATAACTGCATTTGTTTTTTAGCATTTCCTTAATCTGAATATATGACGTTTCATTAATTTATTAAAATTCAATTCTATTTATTCTCAATTAAGTATGTTAGTGAATTATAGGACTTAATACAACAATTTTTATTATAGATGCTGCCGTTTTTACCAAGCCTAAATATTGGCATCAGAAACAAAACACATACAAAGGAATTAAAGAAGCTTTATTTTTAAGGGCCGGGTGCAATGACTCACACGTGTAATCCCAGCACACTGGGAGGCCCAGGCAGGTGGATCACCTGAGGTCAGGAGTGCAAGACTAGCCTGACCAACACGGTGAAACCCTGTCTCTGCTAAAAATACAAGAAATTAGCCGGTGTGTGGTGGCATATGCCTGTAATCCCAGCTACTTGGGAGGCTGAAGTGGGAGAATCCCTTGAACCTGGGAGGTAGAGGTTGCATTGAGCCAAGATCATATCATTGTACCTCGAGCCTGGGCCATAGAGTGAGACTCTGTCTCAAAAAAAGAAAAAAATTATTTTTAAATGTCAAATAAACATTTACTTCAAACCAAATTAATGGCAATTTTAGGAATATGTATTTTAACATTTATTTCAAATAAATGTTTATTTGCCTAGTATACCTCGTTGGGGCTGAAGATGTATAATCTGGTGTACGTTATTAAGTATGTATGTCCTTGTGTTTATTACTTTTATTGAATGCATACCTTACGAATACACTGACTTCTTTTTGCCTGAGCATTTTTGAAGGCATATAGAAAATATCTCATTCTAAAGCATTTGAAAATTCTTATAAACAATTGGCTGTTTTGTGGGTTGGAAATAGAGGATTTAAAGGTTAAAAAGTATTATTTATAAAAGTCTACATTATTGAAAATATCTAGGCTATAATCAACTTGTATTTGGTGTAGTATTTAATGGAAATGATTTTAAAGAATTTTATGTTTTCCAAATAAACTCATTTGAATCCCAGTTTTAAGAACTAAAATGCTTATGTAGATATGGAATAAGTATGATTAGACCCATGCATAGCTATGAAAATATTTAAATATCTTTTAAAGTATGGTTATTTAAGAGACTAGACTTGCAGGCAGGTTTGGTCATTTTTATTATGTGCTCAGTGTGTACTTTTGTCAGTCTTGTCTGCCACCTTTCATCCACCATTTTGTTATTATTTTTTCTGCTTTCTAATGGAGATGCTTAAATTTGAGGTAATGTGATTTTGGGAGGCTTTTTAATATTAGTAATACCCTTAATGTATCACCTTCAATTGTTATATGGCAATTTTATGTTTTAAGGCAAACTTAGAACTTCAAAGACATGCCCATTTTTGTTTTATTAATCATGCATAGCTTCAACCATTTAAAATGATTATTTACTAATAGTTGTAGTATATTAAAACAATAGTTTTTTTTTTTCTTGGCCATATTTTATTTTATTTTATTTATTTATTTTTTTAAGGTAAGAATTTCTTTTTTTATTTTATTATACGTTAAGTTCTAGGGTACATGTGCATAACGTGCAGGTTTGTTACATATGTATACTTGTGCCATGTTGGTGTGCTGCACCCATCAACTCGTCAGCACCCATCAACTCGTCATTTACATCAGGTATAACTCCCAATGCAATCCCTCTCCCTTCCCCCTCCCCACAATAGGCCCCGGTGTGTGATGTTCCCCTTCCTGAGTCCAAGTGATCTCATTGTTCAGTTCCCACCTAAGAGTGAGAACAGGCAGTGTTTGGTTTTCTGTTCTTGCGATAGTTTGCTGAGAATGATGGTTTCCGGCTGCATCCGTGTCCCTACAAAGGACGCAAACTCATCCTTTTTTATGGCTGCATAGTATTCCATGGTGTATATGTGCCACATTTTCTTAATCCAGTCTGTCACAGATGGACATTTGGGTTGATTCCAAGTCTTTGCTATTGTGAATAGTGCTGCAATGAACATAATTTTTCTAATGCACCAGCAGGATGTTTGCTTGAAACATCATTCCTTATTTTGTAATGTAAAGTTTTTTAGTAAAAATTCATATTGAATTCAATAGCATTTCAGACAATCAAGGGAAATGCAAACTGTTTTATAGGATCTAATATACTGTTTCCTTGGAAATAAGCATCTATTATCTATTTGGTGGTATAATTACTCATTCCTTTACTGAGTTTTTTTGGGTTTACCAAGTGTCAGGGACTGCTTTAGGTGTGGGGATTAAAATACCGAATAACACAGAATACTTGCTCCCGTAAGGCTTAATCCTTTCTGGAAATCAAGCAACAGACTGTACAAGTACACTGAATCATGATAGAAAGCCAGGTAATAATAAGGGCTGTGAGGAAGAAAAATAAAGCACGTATAGGCCATAGTGGAAGTGGGAATACTGTAGAACAGTTTTAGAGTGGTCGGGGAAGATCTCATGGAGGATATGTGTGAGAAGAATGAAATAAGAGTCAGAGTTAAGCAGTGGGAGCTAGGATTCCCAGGAGGAGGTTGAAGTCCAAGGCACATATAAGCTTGGCCTGTTAAGAAAGTCAGTATGAACAGAGATCTTTGAACTTCACCATAGTGATGTCTGAAGAGGGAATGTATTTACTTTTTTTCCTTTGTAATTATTGTCTGTCTTTAATCTTTATTTTGTCCCCAAATATAAACATAATATGTGATTATTGTAAAAGATTAATGATTCATAATGTGCAATAAAAAAGGGGAAACCTTTCCAGAATTCACTCTCCTCACTCCTCTTCTTCATAACTAAAGTCTGCCTCTGGATGTATAAGTCTTCCCACATCTTTCTTTATTGTCCCCTTGAATAAATTTTAAAGTTTTAAGTGCTGGACTTTATCTATATAAAATCTTAGTTTTGCAATATTTAAATTTGTACAAAGTGTAAATGATACACTTAATGTCCAGTTTTTTAGTTGTTAACCTTATGCAATCATTTGTAAGAACATATCTAAAAGCTATAAAATAGGATACAAAAAAGCTGTAAAATAGTATATTTTTGGAGTATGTTTGCTTTACAGTTTCCTTCTTTCGTAAGGAAAATTCTATTCTTATTCTTACTAGAAATTCTTATTTCTACATGTTGGAATTTGTCAGCAAGACAGACCTTACACTTGGCTTACTACATTTTATAAACTTCAATATGAAATCATCATATTTTAATGAGATATACACATAATTTATATTTTAATATATACTGTTATTATTTCTGTGCATTATGTGCCAGGAACCTGTGCAAATTTTTTTGATAAGATAGTTTTAAGTAGGGATTTAAATGTGATATTTTTCTTTTGTAATAAAATTGGCATTTTTTGCTATATGATTAAAACAATAGTGGTAAAATAGTCAAATTGTTCCTGTGTTTTCCATTTAACATCTGTAACCTACTAACAAAAAAATTTGAGGATTCAAAATTTTAGAAATAGTAATTTGAATAACTCGCAATAGAAATCCATTTCAGGTTTACATGTTCAGTTTAAGACAGATGGTTTTAAGGGTAGGGCTTTAACTTGAGTTGTTAGTTGAAAAGACAAAATAATCACGATTTTCTTCTTGAAATTATTTAAGATTATAATATATATATTAACATATCAGCTGTTACACATGACACTGAAGCTGTATAAGGGTTGTAACAATATGGTAATGTTACCGATTGCCCTTTCATTGCCAATCAGAATTTTGTATATGTTAAGTGATGTTTTCCCAAAAAGGGTCAGGCCATGCAGGTATTTCAGAACATACTCCATTCTAAAAAATTTTTGAAAACTATTTTAATTGACTTTTAGCCATTTGGACACCATAAAAAACTAAGTCGTTAATTATGTTATTAAAATAAGCCCAAGAAATTGATCATCAGTTCAGTCACTTCGTGGATTTTTAAAATAAACCCGTTATTAAAATAAAATGGTTATTTAAATAAAATAATTATTAAAATAAAATAAGCTCAAGTGTTTGATCTTTCAGTTCAGTCACTTACCTTTCTTATAAACTTGGTGGTGTCCAAAACTTAAAATCAAAGCCACCATAAAATGGATGAGGATACACCACCACTGAGAATTCCTTAAAAAAAATAAGTTCCACATGCTCTGGAGGGGTTTCCAAAAGAAGGGTTTCCAAAAGAAGAGTAGCCAAAGATCCCTTGAATAATAGCATTGTTGCCACGATAAGTTAGTAGCCTTCTGAGATTTCTCCCTTGAAGATGAAAGTACTCATTTGTAATATATGATATGAATAAGTATTTATAAATATCAAGAAAAAATGTAAAACTTGTATCTTATTCATATTATAAAGTTTATTCAGTAATAAAGAAATAGACACTGGAAATGATTGTAACTTTATTTATAAAGTGGAAAGTAAAGCCAATAGGCAATATTAGAAATATTAATAGAAAGTTATTTTGTCAGTGTCATTTGCAGCAGACTATACCTAAAAAAAAAAATACTTAGTCTTTCTAATAGTTCAGCTTTTATGTATTAGAAATTTATATTTCCAAGATCTTTGCTTACCTCTCTTTCTCTTATATTATTTTTAAATGATCAAACCGTTGCTTTAGTTAAATAAAACGTGATTTTCACATTTTTTAAAATGTTAAAATGCGCTGGGCTCAATGGCTCATGGCTGTAATCCCAGGAGGCCGTAGTGGGAGAGTCACTTGAGCCCAGGAGTTGGGACGAGCCTAGGCAACATAGTGAGACCCTGTCTCGACAGGAAATAAAAAAATTAGCTGGGCGTGATGGTCCTAGCTACTTGAGAGGCTGATGTGGGAGGATTGCTTGAAGCAGGGAGGCTCAAAGCTATAGTGAGCTGTGATCGTACCACTTCACTCAAGCCTGGGTGACAGAGCAAGAGCCTGTATCAAAAAAAACAAAAACAAAACAAACAAACAAAAAAAAAACAAAAAAAAAAATTAAAATGCACTAAAGCAAGTTCCTCCTGCCTGATGATTATACCTGACCATATAGTGATCTAACTTAAGGAAGCTGTGTATAACTTCAGCTTGATAACTTCTTTAGACAAAGACATTTTCATTATAATTTAGAAAGATGATTCATCAGTAGCAAGCTCTGTGTTGCATGTTTGCCCATGTCTTAAAGTAAAAGGATAATTTTACGCTACAGAAGTTAGAAAATGTAGACATAACTGGCATATTATCTTTAAATTCTGGAAGATTGAAATATAGAGTTTAAGAACCAGTAAATTTAGGTTTGCAGTTTGATACTTCAGAAACTTAGAAGTAGGATGCCAAATTTTATTTTATGTATTAATAAATAAATGAAGTTGTGCATCTTGGATAAATTGTAAAATTCGTTGTAAGCCGAGAAAAGCTTAATGTGGTAGTACAGGTGGCAGGATAAAGAACAAAATAGAAAATTCCAACAATAAAAAATTTGTTTTCTTAAAACCTTTTATACTTTCATCTTTTAGTTTTAAAAAATTTAGTTTGCTTTAATTTTTTTTTGTTTTTTTTTGTTAGGCCACAATAAGCCAGCTAAGGAGTGAACTTGCCAAAGGCCCCAGGAAGTTGCTGTATATGTACAGGAACTACAAAACTGAAAAGTTCACTTAATGAATTAACACAAAAAAATCAGGTGAGAATTTTAAAGCTATATATAATAGTAAATTGTTTTCATGTATTTTAAATATTAATATTACATAATTTAAAAATATATTGGCATAGTACAATGTAATTTATTCTGTATTTTTTTTTTAGTGTTTAATATGTTCATGTTATTATGCAAACCAATCTCCAGAACTTTTTTCATTTTGCAAAGTTGAAATTTTATAACTGTCAGTTCTACATTCCTCATTCTCTCTAGCTCCTGGAAGGTTCCATTCAACTTTCTATCTCTAAAATTTGACTACCCTAGGTACCTCATATAAGTGGAACCATACAGTATTTGTCTTTTCAAAATGTTGTTTTTTAAATTTTTTCAAACTTGGGTTACTACATCTAACAGTATTTGTCTTTTTGTGACTGACTTATTTCACTTAACATAGTGTCCTGAAGGTTCATTCATGTTATAGCTTCAGTCAGAATTTGTTTTTAAGGCTGAATGACATTTTATTGTGTGTATATATGTTATTGATTCATCTGTTGATCGACACTTGGATTGCTTCTATCTTTTGGCTGTTGTGAATAATGCTACTTTCAACATGGCTGTACACATATCTCTTTGCCACGTTGCTTTCAATTCTTTACCTTGTAAGTGGGATTGGTAGATCATATGATACTTCTATTTTTAATTATTTGAGGAACTGTCATACTGATTTTCTTTTTTATTATTATACTTTAAGTTCTAGGGTACATGTGCACAACAGTTCTAGGGTACATGTGCACAACATGCAGGTTTGTTACATATGTATACATGTGCCATGTTGGTGTGCTGCACCCATTAACTCGTCATTCACATTAGGTATATCTCCTAATGCTATCTCTCCCCACTCCCCACTCCCCACAATAGGCCCTGGTGTGTGATGTTCTCCTTCCTGTGTCCAAGTGATAACATTGTTCAATTCCCACCTATGAGTGAGAACATATGGTGTTTGGTTTTCTGTTCTTGTGATAGTTTGCTGAGAATGATGGTTTCCAGCTGCATCCATGTCCCTACAAAGGACATGAACTAATCCTTTTTTATGGCTGCATAGTATTCCATGGTGTATATGTGCCACATTTTCTTAATCCAGTCTGTCACTGATGGACATTTGGGTTGATTCCAAGTCTTTGCTATTGTGAATAGTGCCACAATAAACATACATGTGCATGTGTCTTTGTAGCAGCATGATTTATAATCCTTTGGGTATATACCCAGTA